>NC_135655.1:19357573-19569831 GCF_964188315.1 Podarcis muralis | reverse complement strand
TCCTCCTCTTCTCCCAACAGACTGATTGTCGTGAGTGTACCTTGCAATCAATCTTGTATGATCTCATGAGCAGATACCAAATTATTAGCTTTAGATGCACGGATTCAGTATCAGCGTTAAGTTTTAAGGGTGTGAAGCTCAGGACAGATCTAGAGGTTCAGAGCATCCCTTACTTCCCCCCTCCCAAGTCAACCGCCGAAAAGGGCAATCCTAGAGCCTACAGCCCCGAGAATGAAATAATCAGAAAAAATTGGTTTCAGTGTGGCAGAACATTCTTCTGCATTTTTTAAAATCATTGTTCATCTGTTATTGAGAGCAGAAACTGCATTCCGAAAAGGTGATTTAAAATTTCAGTGACATTCTCATGGCTGGGGTACAGATTATAGGGTTGCACTTACCTTAATGTTGAGGTTGTTAAGGAGATTTGGGAGTTCTTGTGTTGGCTTGCCTATAATGTGGGAAGCCAGGAAGGCTACCTACTGTGCTCATTGCTTGTCGTCTTTTTACTTTGAAAGAAATCAATGCAGAGGTTTATAGATATATATATAAAGCAAAATGAAGTACTTCCCTTAGAAACCAAACCAGCGGACACATTTACCTCAGGTCACCATTCTCTTCCCAGCACTTCCCAGGAGAAAACAACCCGGGCAACTCCTTCCATGGGCCTTTCCTCAGACCTGGAAGTGCAGGGAGTCGGGAAGCTTGCACAATACTGGATCAACGTTTCATGGAAAGAAAAGCAGAGCCACATCGCCCTCAGCCTCCTCACAACTATAAAGGAAGCTGAACAAAGCACTCGGGGAAACTCTAGAGAAATTGCCTGAAACGAAGAAGGAAAAAAAGAAATCATTTTCATTCGGGAAGTGAGCTTTCGAGAAATCGGGAGACAGGTTTCAGCACAGCAACTAACATTAGGTGGAATCCTGGTCGCATTACTCACTGTAAGGAGCTATTGGCAGAATTTCCTCAAGACATGCAGAAATGCCCTTTCTCCACTCACCTTCCATCGTGGTCTTTCTTCAGAGAGTGGAAGTTGCTTACCAACCCTGGGTTTCCCCAAGCAGTTTCACAGTTATAATGATAATAGGTTTGTGTACATTGTAGAATCAGACTGTGCCGATCCGGCTGTCTACAGCTCCCATTAATCACACCCTTTTATTCAAAACAGTATAAGTCTGATCTAACCCAATTAAGCCTGTGATGTTTAGAGAAAGAGATTAATATAGCTCAGGAAAGCATAACCTTTGCCCGTAGAGATGTCTTAAGATAATGAGCTTGATTCAGTGGGCTGGATTCAAAGAAAGGTGTGTTTTGCAAGTAGACATCTATTTGTAGACACTAAATCAGCAGGAAAATAAGCATGTTCAGGCAGAGAAGACTCAGCCATACAGAGGCAGATGCATATTGTAAGGAAAAAAGGGGGGGAAAGCCCAATGTTTTAGAGGCAGAATTTAAAATCCAGCAGGTTTTCCGTTAATTTTAAGAAACTGGCATCTCAGTAGTGAAACAAATCATACTAAAATAGCTTTTGACATCTTATAGATTTCTCCTCTCTGTAAAAACAAATATGCCTACAATCCCAATTTATACCTAGGTAATGTTATTTACAGAAAGACCCTTAAGTGTCAATTGGCAAGGGGAAGGGGTGATATTATTATACCACACTTGCCTGTGGAACACTTCTAATGTGCAACATGCATCTTATTTCCAACAGCCTATTCTGTGCATTTTCTTGCAAGTCCCATTGATTTAAGGTCACTGCCTGTTTATCTGAGGTTCAGGTATTGAGACTCACAGGGGTGAAGCCATAAGCTCAGAAGTTGTATCTGTAGGAGCCAAAGTCAGACTTCTGGCCACTTGGGTATTATTATTATTATTATTATTATTATTATTATTATTATTATTATTATTTAAAAAGAAGAAATCTCAAAAATCTCTTTGCTGCACTTCATTTGAATGTAAGCAGAGTCTTGTTGCACCAGATAAAGATCTATTCAATCCAGTATCTTGTTTCTCTAAGTGGCCGACCAGATGTCTCTGAGAATTCCATGAGCACAATAGCCATCTCCAGTTCGTCTTCCTGGGCAATTTCATTTTGGCCCACTCAAAACTTACACAAATGCCTTCAGTGAGCTCTGGGCTCAGGTGTGCAGAGCCCCACAAAGAAATTCCAAAGACTATGGCTGGAATGTAAAAAAAAGAAAAGAAAAAAAGGTCAAGGCGTGTTTAAGGGTTTCTTTCTTTTTAATGCCTCTTCAGCAGTGAAGATGCCTACAGTAAAAATGTATTTATCGGATTTGTATCCTAGAACCTTTAGCACACAGTGCTCTTATCAAGAATAATAACAAGTAAGCCGGAAAATGCAGTTAATCAAGCTGGAAATCAAACGCCTGGATATTCACATGTTTCTTTGCCAGAATACAGGCAATAGCAACAATAGCAACCCCTGTCTTCAGTATTTATTGCCAAGGGAAAACCACACTATTAAATACACACACACACACACACACACACACACACACGTTTGTTTGTCCATTGTGAGGAAAACCCACAATCTACAGTAGGTCAATAAATTTATTAAGACAAAGGTGGGTCAAAAAGAGCCCCCAGATCCACTTTCATGCGTCAATTTGTGTTGTTCCCCCGCAATGTGTGTGTGTGATCCCCCCCCCCTGCTTTGGGGGGTAAGGTGAGTGAATTCCAGTGGTTTGGAAAGAAGTCAAGGATTCCCCACCTTGCTTTAACCCTTAAAAAACTCAAAAAAACTTTAGAAGCCTTGCAACCACTCATAGCAGCACAAGGCTCTCAGCTAGCCATCCTACCTGGCTGCACTTCTGTGAGTGATGCTGTCATGATCTAACCTTCAACACTTCATTTGAATCCATCTGCAATCTGTGGGGGAACTCTTGTTCCATTCCATCACTACCAGCAGGAGTAGGCCAACAACTGCCAGGCCAAAAGATCCAGCCCAGCTGTAATTCGGGGTTAGATAACAGCCAGCTGATAACACCAAGGTTGCAGGTTTGATTCTATTATTTACGCACTTCCGGCCCCATACATAGGAAGCTGACTCTGTCAGATCACTGGTCCATCTGACCGACTGCTGCTTACCGTGACTGGTACCAGCAGTGGTGGAGGAACCCTCTCCGGCACCCAGGGTGGGACGAACCGCCCAGTGGCGCACGCACAATGTCCATACGGACTGAGAACGCACAATGTACTTAGACTGTGCACCTGCGGCATCCCATACGGAGTGCTCATGCACAGCAGCCCCTACGGTCTCCGTGCAAGAAGCAGCCTGTATGGACACCCATATGAATGGCGTGCGAGAGTGGCAGCCCATATGGATGCCCGTATGGTTGGCGCACGAGAATGGCAGCCCGTACGGTCGCCGTGTGAGTGGCGCCCATACTGACTGCGCGTGCCCTCGGCCGTTCTACAGCTGGGGGAAGGCAGGGGCCATCTTGTCACCCCCCCCAGAGTGGCACCCGGGGCGGATTGCCACCTCCGCCCCCTACTTCGTACACCCCTGGGTACCAGCTCTCCCAACCCATTCTTGAGATGCTAGGGGTTGGATCTGGTACATTTGGATGCAAACATGTGTTGTTAAAACAACGTGGGGAAGGGTGAGAGAGAAACTGGTATGCTCTTAATGCCACGAAGTCTGCAGACACCCAATCAAAGGAAACATAAAGACCTTGAAAGCTTGCTCACTTTCTTGTGACATGTGGGTTGCTCCAAAGATAATGCCATACAATAGCCTACTCTGATGGTGCTGCTGCTGGTGGTGTCGCCTGCTTGGTGCTAACCAATAACAGGGCACTTTTGGGAACAAGTTCCTTATTTATGGAATGCCACCCCTGGTGAGATGCACCTGTCCCACTCATTATCAACATCCAGGTGGGATTAAAACACTTCCCAGTTCATCCAGGCATTTGATGGCTGAAATACATTGCTCCTGGCAACCTCAGTGGTTCAAACCCCCTGCAATGGGGTGAGCTCCCGTTGTTCGGTCCCAGCTCCTGCCCACCTAGCAGTTTGAAAGCACATCGAAGTGCAAGCAGATAAATAGGTACAGCTCCAGTGGGAAAGTAAACGGCGTTTCCGTGCGCTGCTCTGGTTTGCCAGAAATGGCTTAGTCATGCTGGCCACATGACCCGGAAGCTGTCTGCAGACAAACGCCGACTCCCTCGGCCTATAGAGAGAGATGAGCGACCAACCCCAGAGTCGTTCGCGACTGGACCTTACGGTCAGGGGTCCCTTTACCTTTAAGGGTTGATTATTTTTCAATGTTTTGATTTTTTAATATATATTTTTGTAGGGTTGCACCCGCCCCCCAGTGCTGCCCTGGGTTCCTTTTAGAGAAAGGCCAGGATTCAAATTAAATAAACAAAAGGACAAAAACTCTCAAATGTGGCCTCAGATTGGCCCTACAGGGCTCTTTGTATTTGCTTCTCTGGAAAATGCCTATCTTCCTTCCCAGATTGCAGTTGCATGCAATAACACCACCATATAAATACACAGATAACCAAAGTAAAGCCATAATAAAAACATCCAGCAATGTTCTAAATGTTTCGTAAATATACAGTGTGGTGGCATTTAAGGGATGGGTATATTTAATTTCATTCTGCCAACACCTACAGTAGCAATCCACTCTCATACAGTTTCTTAGTTGTGCATCTATTGAATATAAAAATCCGTCTTCCTCCTGATTGACTATTTTAATGTGTGTCATTAGGTTGCTATTATTGTTATTTTGGTATGGGGAAATATCTATTTATAGAGACTTTGATTTAATGGATGGATTTGGTTGTTTGATGCTATGTATTTTAACTTCGGTATTTCTGATTTTTAAAATTTTTTTATGTTGGAAGTCACTTAGAGGTTTGAGAGAAGACAGCACACACATTTAAATAACAGCAATACAAATTCTTTTTTGCCATGTTTTCTTTTTTTCCTGAATGTGTTCCCCTCGTCGGAATATATCTTAAATACATTTTGATATTTTTTTCCTTAGCCAAAAATCACATCACAGCATCCAAAGTTGTGCAAGAATCTGGCAAATAGGTATATTCCATTCCACATATTTGTGGATCAGATCTATTCTCAAAGATCAATTTCCTCAAGCATCCCTACTTGAAAAAAGCTGGGTTTGGCTGGATGAGGTGAAATTAATTTAGTTCAAATTGTAATTCACTTTAACCAAATTCACACTCCATGAATCAATACACAAACCACTTTGAAATTTTTCCAGATTTTGCAGTCGATGGAGGCATACAAAAATGTGTGCAATAATGAAAAGGGCATGCCAAAATGTGTACTCATGTGACAATAATGTACAAAAATGCAGTCTACTGGGGGAAACTGTTTGGGAAAATGTATAGACTAGGCAAAATTGCATAGGGAAAAATGTTTATTAGAATAAATGTGTACCAAAAAAAAATATCACATGGACTTTAAAAAGTAATAACCTGCAGTTGTATGTGCAATGGGATAAGTTGAAGTTAAAACTGGGGAAATGAGAAACAGGGAGAAACTGAAACTGTCACATTTGTTTATCTCTCATTAAGAATGCAACACTACTGTCATTTGCAAGTTTCTAAATGCAGGCTTAGGGAACAGCCAGCATTGGCTAAGATGCTTTCTCTTGTTTTCTCTGCATCGCGATGTATATACATGCTGCTAGCTACATGTTTGCCTCCTGCTTGTATTAATTCATACATACACATGAGTGTAGGAAATAAATACGGATGTAAATATATATAGCTTCCTTGGGCATTTCTCTCGCACTGACTCCAATGAGATGTTTTAGAATGGTGTAAACGAATACCCGTTTTACGAAAGATGCATGCAAGTGACGACTGTTTTCTCCTGTGATAGCGCTCTTCCAAATTGATGTTTCCGTCTCATTGCTTTCGTATTTGTTTTTTAAACTTTATCTGAGGGTTTTAAAAAAATGGGTATTATTTAACAAAAGGAGAAAACTTTACCACTTTCTTATGTAAAGCTAATGTGACAATAAAACTGTCAACAAGGAGGCGAGATCAGTCTCACGCAAAAATCCCGAAACATCTAAGTGGAATTTGCATAAAATAGTTCTGGTATTATTATTCACTGTTCTTTCGTTGACAGATATGTCAGGGCCTTAAAACCTAAAAGAACAATTATGCTATTGTATCTCTCTGAGGATTCAAGGGGTGTGTCTTTGGTGAAAAAGTGCTATTAGAGCTTTGAAAAGCAGTAAAAACGACAGCCCAAGGGGCTCTTTAGCTAGTCATTTTGCAAAGAATGCCTGGGCTTTAAGTGTCTTAAAGTACATTTATGCAGTTCTTACTTGTGCTGCAAAGAAACTGCTAATAATTAATGCCTGTAACATTTTTTAACGTTTGCATTAGCTATAAATAATAAAAAAAATACACCACTCTTAATAAAGCCATTATTGATTAACTTAAACTGTGATTCTCTGGTGAATGTGTCAGTTTTTCTGACAAGCTTATTGCTAAGAATTATATTTAAGCTTTTTTTGGTTAAGCTAATATTGAAGAAATCATTGAACAATTATGGACCAAAACAGGAACTAATCAGTAAATCCATTACTCGAACAAGCTAGTTTAACTTAACATGCCTGCACATTAAAAATGAGGGATTGATAAGTCATGCATCATTACGACGAGATGTGCCATAAAAGTCAGTGATCCCATTTTCAATTTATATTAAATCTGCCGATGGCTTTAGTAGAGAATTCTGTGGAAACTTTAGTGAAAGTAGAAATGTTGAATTGTAGATGAGGAAGAACTTGGGACTCAGGAAGGAAATGAACCTAACCACCAGAGATGAAGACATATCTCAGGGGTAGACTTGTACATGCTGCTATGGCTCCGAGCGCCATTTTCCATGCTGTTCCAGTGATGCCGCAAACTGAAAAATTTGGGGGAGAAAAGGTGTTGGGCTAGGGAAATGGCTCTCACTACAAATGTGGATGCAAATCTGGATATCTGGTCCCCCCCCCCAGCTGGAAAGTGAACCAGGTGTGCAAAAGTGGTTTGTGCATCTGTGTAAACTACTTGTGAGCCTGTGGACAACTTTTTAAAAGCTAAAATCCTGCCAACTGGCAGCATTCATGGGAGCTTCAGCAACCCCCTCCATTTTTGCTTTTCAGGAAAAATGGTAAGTGATTATGTGTTTGAAGGGCTTTGTAAGGGCTTCCATGCATGGTCTTGGATTAGAGCTCTAGGGTTCATGGAAGAGACTCGGATCAAGCACAGCCTCCCACCTGAGACATTTTTTTCTGCTGAGAGCCCCCGGGAGAGCCCAGCCCTTACCTCCCAACCTGCCCAGTGGGTTCACAAAGATTCAGATTTTTAGGTGCTTGGGAGGGGAAATTATTCTCTTTCCCCAGTGGGTCTGCACATGAGTGGAAGTCCGTTTACCATAAATCTGGTTGCAACTTCTAGAACCGTTTCGATACAGAAATTTTGGGTGGCATTCAACTAACTTTTACTCAGAGTAGATCCATTGGAATAAACTGTTAGTGGTGGTGGTGGGGAGGTATAAAAAGGAGAATTCCTGGGTGCCAGGCTTGGGTCAAGTACTCTTTGGTGAGAGAACCCAACAGACATTTAAAATCACAAATATACAGCAAAGTAAAGCACGGAAATATAGGCTATTCATAGAATCATAGATCTGTAGAGTTGGAAGGGACCCTAAGAGTCATCTAGTCCAACCCCCTGCGATGCAGGAATCCCAACTAAAGCATTCATGACAGATGGCCATCCAACCTCCATTGAAAGAGAGTCCACCACCTTCCGAGACAATCCCTTTCACTGTCGGACAGCTCTTACCACCATAAAGTGCTTCCTGAAGTTCAGTCAGAATCTCTTTTATTGTAATTGGAATCTTTGGTCCAGGGCCTACTTTAAAAATATGCCCTTATGAGTTCCAAAACTTCCCTCTTCCCCCAACATAGGAAAAAACACCACATGTTGGTAAGTTTAAAAAAAAAAAAAAGGTTTACTTACAAACTTTCCAAAGGTCAGGTTCATGTGCTTTTCCATACATCAGTTGGAAAGATTTATTAAACTAATTTTTTTAGCTTACTTCCAAAGTGCTGAAAGTTCCTAAATCATTGTTATAGGAACTCAAGAGTGGCTTGTAAGAGCCATGAGGTCTGGGCAACCAGCTCAGACCTCATACGTTGAACTTCTATGGTAGAATAGGGGAACAAAAGGCTTTATTATCTATTCTCTCCCAACATGAGGGGAGGTGGACATAGTGAAGCCTGGCAGGGCAGCTTACTCTATGGTCTTAACCCCTTCATGCACTAATTAGACTTAAGCATGTTGGTTATATGAAGCCATTTATCCCACATAAAGAACCATGACCAGGTTAGGTCCATTAATTTCAATGGGTCTAAACTTTGTTAAATATCAGCCATTGAGGCATGGTGGATAGATTAGATTGGCCCCAT
The DNA here is from genome assembly GCF_964188315.1 of Podarcis muralis. Classification (NCBI taxonomy): domain Eukaryota; kingdom Metazoa; phylum Chordata; class Lepidosauria; order Squamata; family Lacertidae; genus Podarcis; species Podarcis muralis. The sequence continues at coordinate 19,561,364 of NC_135655.1, read as the reverse complement.
TGATACAACAAGAGCAGCCACATCTACCCGCAGATTGAAATGGTACAGTCTGGGAGTGGGGGAAGTCTTCCCATTTGATTCTGCGAATTTTATAAACTGGCCCTTAGACACAAAACTCAAGAAGCAAATCAATAAACTTTAATTGGTGCAGATGCTAGCCAGCCCATAAATGCACTTTAGGAAAAAAGAAGAAATAAAAAAAAATCCATGGAATTAATTTGTTTCATAGACTTTGCTGTAGAACCAGGGTAATTATGAATTTGGCAGCCAATGCTTGGATTGGCCAGAGACCAGGTTTATATATATTATTTGATTATAAAATGATTCATTATAAATGTGACAGGACTATCTATATTTCTATATCAGGAATGTAAATGAATGTGAACTGCTGCTCACAGCCAGATGCTTTTCAGTTTGAAATGTATATATCTCTTTGACACGAAGCTGGGTCATGATTGTGGAAGCCAAGTGCTAAAGTGCAAAGAGAAAGGAGAGACTGGCCACTTACACTTCACCCAAAGTGAGAAAGTGAATCGCCAAAAGAGGGCATGGATTTGCATAAACTTTGCATATGCTAATTGATATGTTTAGGTGCAAGTGTCAAAGTAATTATTCTAATTTAAACGGGGGGGGGGGGGAGGAAACCTCCCCATAGTGAGGCAAATTGTAATCATGTGATGGATCTGCCTATTTGGTCAAAGGGAGCAATGCTTCCGAGAAACGGTTGCTGGAAACCAGAGAAGAGAAGGATGCTCTTGGGTTTGGATCTTGCTTGCAGGCTTCCCATAGGTATCTGGTTGGACATTGTGGGAACAGGATGCTGGAATAGATGGACCACTAGCCTGATCCAGTAGGCTCTTGTGGTCTCATGTCTGCTATCCAGGTGCTAAACTGTTGATGGGCAACTGCAAGCCCCCTTCTTAAGGCAATTGGGAGTACAAGAGGACCAAAGTAACAGACTCCCCAAGTGTCCATATTTTCCAGGGACAGTCTTGGATTTACAGAAAACATCCCGGTTTCTGATTTAATCCTGGAAGGCCCCGCTTTTTGTTGTTGTTGTTGTTTAGTCGTTTAGTCGTCTCCAACTCTTCGTGACCCCATGGACCAGAGCATGCCAGGCACTCCAGTCTTCCACTGCCTCCCGCAGTTTGGTCAAAATCATGTTTGTAGCTTCGAGAACACTGTCCAACCATCTTCTCCTCTGTCATCCCCTTCTCCTTGATCTTTCCCAACATCAGGGTCTTTTCCAGGGAGTCTTCTCTTCTCATGAGGTGGCCAAAGTATTAGAGCCTCAGTTTCAGGATTTGTCCTTCCAGTGGGCACTCAGGGCTGATTTCCTTCAGAATGGATAGGTTTGATCTTCTTGCAGTCCATGGGACTCTCAAGAGTCTCCTCCAGCACCATAATTCAAAAGCATCAATTCTTTGGCAATCAGCCTTCTTTATGGTCCAGCTCTCACTTCCATACATCACTCCTGGGAAAACCATGGCTTTAACTACACGGACCTTTGTTGGCAAGGTGATGTCTCTTCTTTTTAAGATGCTGTTTTCCTTAGGACGTCCCTATTTTCATTGGAGAGATGTTGGAAGGTATGCAGTTATGCAATCACTGAGCCAAGGAGATAAGTAACTCTACAACCTTTAGAAGACATCTGAGGGCAGCCCTGCATAGGGAAGTTTTTAAATGTTTAATTATGTGTTTATATATGTTAGAAGCTGCCCCAAGTGGCTGGGGCAACACAGTCATATGGATGGGTTGTTAACAACAACAACAACAACAACAACAACAACAACAACAACAACAATAATGGAATAGGATGTCCCTGTTTTCATTGGAGAAATGTTGGAAGGTATGAAGTAGACATGGCCATGGCAGATCCATGTCTGTAAGCGATGCCCTAGTGTCAGCAGGCAAAGGGCTCCTGGGCTCAATCCCAGAATTGTGGCTGAAACCATGGAGAGATGCTTCCAGGCAGTCTTGACAATACTAAGCTAGATGGATCAATGGTCTGAGTCGGTACAAAGCAGCTTCCCCTGTACCTATAACTCTTGCTATAGATGGAGTCATCTCCCTTTTTCTGGTGTAATTTGCATGAAGGGGCAAAGCATGTAGGAAAAGGACTGCAGGGTTGCATTCTGGCCCCGACCTCTAATGATCCACAGTTCCTTCCATCCCACTTCCACTTTCCAAGAGTCAGTGGCTGTCTGAGGTGGGGGGACCTTTACCCAGAGACCGCTAGACACATAAACCCTTGTTTAAGTGCCCCATTGAAATCAACAGGACTTATTTTAAACATTTAACATTGCCAAGATTGTGCCAATAACACAGTCGATCACAGCCAGCAGGGCAGAACAGTGTGTCCTTTAAGAAGTTCAACATAGCCAAAGTATTAGAATTAGAATGGCAAGCAGAAGGAGAATAACAATATTGGGCCTCCTACAAATGATACCATTGATTAAGAAGAAGAAAAGAGGTGATTTGGGTGCACATTCTTTTTTTCAGCCAATGGAGGAGAAGCAGAATCGTAGAAAGTGCGGTGTGCTCCGTGAGAGTCAGATTTATTTTCCATCTTCACGATTATATATGCATCTTCCCTGAGGTTCCACCTGCTTCAAGACTGCCAAATTAGGCCTTATGCAAATTGATCTGGGTCACATGGCAAGTGTGTGTGCGCGCACAAGCAAGAGAGTTATTGCATATATGGGCTGAGCGAAATAAACATACTAGGACTTCTGTATCAGATCTTAATTTATTGCAACATTCTCATGCCGGCGTTTGTACCTACATGCATTTTATCACTCGATTGGGTGATTTAGGTTTCTGCAGGAATATATTATGCAAGAGTGAATGGCTAGCACTTTATAAACATAAGACTGATGCAACCATAACCTCTTATCTGTCCTTGAATTTTAGTGTTGCCATTGGCTTTGCATAAAAATGTCTCCTAAGCCCCCAGTAGCATGAAGAAATGTTGCCCTTTTTTTTTTTTGAAAGCTATTTCTAAAGCAAAACTTAAATATCAGATGGTTGGGGGGGGGATATTCAATTATCTTCATTTCCAAAATTAAAGTGAAATCTTTTCTAATTTGTTCCTCTTTTTTGTCTCTCCCTTTTACCTCTGCCCTAGTTCCTAAGGTAAAGGACACAGTCTAAATTCAGCCTGGCTTTTCAGAGTGGTTAAATAAGTGGCTGCAAACTAGAGATCTATTCATATGAGAATCATCTATACAGTTGGAAGTACATAGGGGCATTCAAAATACATATATTCTATTTGATGCATTAGGTGGTGTGTGCTTTGAAAACACAAACTAATAGCGACAAAAGTCCTAGCTGCACACCCACCCTCCATCCAGCATTCTGTTCCCACAGTGGCAAACCTAATGTCTATGGGAAACGATCCGAAGAGCGTTTTCTATGTCCGTGATTCTCAGCAACTGATATTCAGAGACAGACCTAAGAATCCACACTCAGAGAATAAGTTTGCTATTAGGTTTATAGTATGCTGGACTGCAAGATTCACTTTTTTAACCTCACCATTTGATTGATCATATTGTAAACATTGGTTCGCATTAAACATCATTAAGTGTCAACTGACCAATTTATAGATCCTCATCAAGCTTATAATTAAGCCGGCAATACACTATAAATGCCATATTGATACTTTACCCACCATTGCATCTGAACTTGTTTAATTAAAATGGAATATAAATTAAATGGAGAGTAGTTAAATCTGAATTCTTACTCCCCTTTTCTTGGGGTAAGTCTTATCGAACACCCTAGAATCATAGAATCATAGAATCATAGAGTTGGAAGAGACCACAAGGGCCATCGAGTCCAACCCCCTGCCAAGCAGGAAACACCATCAGAGCACTCCTGACATATGGTTGTCAAGCCTCTGCTTAAAGACCTCCAAAGAAGGAGACTCCACCACACTCCTTGGCAGCAAATTCCACTGTCGAACAGCTCTTACTGTCAGGAAGTTCTTCCTAATGTTTAGGTGGAATCTTCTTTTTTGTAGTTTGGATCCATTGCTCCGTGTCCGCTTCTCTGGAGCAGCAGAAAACAACCTTTCTCCCTCCTCTATGTGACATCCTTTTATATATTTGAACATGGCTATCATATCACCCCTTAACCTCCTCTTCTCCAGGCTAAACATGCCCAGCTCCCTTAGCCGTTCCTCATAAGGCATTGTTTCCAGGCTTTTGACCATTTTGGTTGCCCTCCTCTGGACACGTTCCAGTTTGTCAGTGTCCTTCTTGAACTGTGGTGCCCAGAACTGGACACAGTACTCCAGGTGAGGTCTGACCAGAGCAGAATACAGTGGCACTATTACTTCCCTTGATCTAGATGCTATACTCCTATTGATGCAGCCCAGAATTGCATTGGCTTTTTTAGCTGCCGCGTCACACTGTTGGCTCATGTCAAGTTTGTGGTCAACCAAGACTCCTAGATCCTTTTCACATGTACTGCTCTCAAGCCAGGTGTCACCCATCTTGTATTTGTGCCTCTCATTTTTTTTGCCCAAGTGCAATACTTTACATTTCTCCCTGTTAAAGTTCATCTTGTTTGTTTTGGCCCAGTTCTCTAATCTGTCATTGTCGTTTTGAAGTGTGATCCTGTCCTCTGGGGTGTTAGCCACCCCTCCCAGTTTGGTGTCATCTGCAAATTTGATCAGGATGCCCTTGAGTCCATCATCCAAGTCATTGATAAAGATGTTGAATAAGACCGGGCCCAAGACAGAACCCTGTGGCACCCCACTAGTCACTCTTCTCCCTCTATAGGTCACGCAGAAGAATTAGTAGATTTTCCCCATTCCCCATTTTTTATTGCTCCATGCATTTGCTCTGCCCTCTGTTGCACTCCTCCTGAATGCCATTTCCTAAAATTAGTTCCAGATTTGGAACGTGTACAGTTTCTCACACCTTTCCATTCCTTCAGTACATTTGCCTTGTTCCCTTCCTCCCTTCCACATTGTTGATGATCATATGAGGTCACTGCAGCCATCTTCTAATGCCTGCCTGGTTGTCCCTCAACCTTCAGATGTCCAACAAGCAACGATCAGGAACAGAGTCTTCTCTGTGGTGGTGCCCGTACTCTGAAATTACAGCACCAAACTAGATAGACCAAGGCTTTCACTTGGTATAAGGCTACTTCCTATGCTCATATGTCAGGGCAAGTCAAAGACATTTTGCTGTCTCAGGTGAATGACATGGTGGAGTCTCATTCCACTCTGCTCTGCCCAAGTCACATTCCACATACAGGGGTTAACCGGTCTGACAGCTGAATCTTACTTCAACACTGATGAGTGGAGAGCATCAGGGCAGGCATTGTCACACAGCTGCGTCCTCCAACATGTTTCTATTACTACTTGTCCCTCTGCTTAATGATAGAGTCAGCCCTCCCATTGACCAGTGGCCAGGGATGGGGAACCTGTGGCCCTCTAGATGTTCACAGAATCATCAAATTGTAGAGTTGGAAGGGACCCTGAGGGTCATCTACTCCAACCCCCTGCAATGCAGGAATCTCAACACATGGTCCCCCATCCAATTTGAAGGTATACCGAAGCCTGCTTAGCTTTGCAAATCTGCTGGCAGTTTTATTGCTGCACCAAAGACTCCAGCTCCCATCAGCTTCAGCCAGTATAGCCCATGATCACGGATGATGGGTCTTGTAGTCTAGCAGCATATGGAGGACCACAGCTTCCCCAATCCCAGACAATAAAACACAAGAGAATCTGTAAACGTGGTCATGCAATCCTCTATATATTCGACATCTTCCATCAGTGGAACAATTAATGGCAAAAAGGCATTTTGAAGCAACTTGTTGCAGCAACGTATCTAAAATGTAAGGGGGGGAAACATGGGAGGGGAACCCAAATCTTTGTAATTTCATGGGACATTTCAGAGAAAAGTGCTAATTTCATGGGGAGCTTTAAGGGGGAAAGTGCCAATTTCATGCAAATTCCAGCAGGCAAAAACAAGATACATTGGAAGGTTTTACTTGGGTTACATAAAGGATGTAATGATGGGAGAAGGGATGTAAACTTAATAATCATGCCAGCAGCCTTTTCTCCTCCAGTGTATATTAATCGCTTTGTATCATGCTGGCAAAACGCAGAGGAATGATGCTTTATCCCCATGTATGATCAAATGCAGCTGTACGCTAATTTGTGTACAGTGCTAAAAATGGATCCTTAAAAGTGGTCCCCCCCCTCCTTAGTTTTCTGCAAGGATGAAGAGCTCTCTGCCTCCTTGTTTTAACATGGCTGCATCAAGGTCATCCTGAGTTTAGATGTCTAGCCCATATTGAATAAACAAGGGCAGCCAATTATTTGAATGGGATTTACAAGGGCAAAACCTCTGTTCTTTCTCCCTTCTCTCCCCCCATTCCCCAGTTTATATGGGAATGGGCAGAGCACGGCGTCTGAATGCCACACAATCAGTCGACGGTGGGAACATTTTCCTCTTGAGTTAGAAATCAAGGGGGTCAAAAGACTCCCAGTAGGTTTCGTTAACATTTGCATTTTTGAGTGACATTTAGTAACATGTTCACCTTATTGTGAGTTGCAATATATATATATATATATATATATATATATATGTTCACAGCACTTCCTATACATTATCCCAGTAATCCCTACAAGAACCTGGTGAGATAGGTTAGAAATATTGTCCTTATACTGCCAACAGGGGCTTGGTGGGAGTGATGGAGGAGGTTGAGAAGTGTCTTTAAGGTCACATAGAGTATTCATAGTCAACATCTCCCTACCCCGGACTACTGTAGCCCAGTTGGTAGAGCTTCTGTTTTCAATACAGAAAGATCTAGGTTCAATCTCTGGCATCCACAAGAGGGGCTGCTTTTACTACAATCAAGCGGGAGAGAACTTGTGGTAAATAAAAATCAGGATGATAAAATCCTGGAGACCTGCAACCAGTCAGTGTATAAACTTTTGAAGCCAATGAACTCAAGGGTCTGGCTCAGAAGGTGATGGACTTTGCTTCCTTGAAGGTTTTGGGTGTGTGCGTTAGTCTTTGCTCTCTGAAAGCGGCCAAAAAGAAAGGCGTGCAAACGATTCTCTCCAAGAACACAGCCTCAGGCTGTAATAGAGGCTGTGGAAGAGGCAAAGCTTTGTTTTCAGCTCTGGGTGAAGCAATTCAGGCATGGCCAGACTTGGCCCTCCAGCTGTTTTGGGACTAAAACTCCCATCATCACTAGCTAACAGGACCAGTGGTCAGGGATGATGGGAATTGTAGTCCCAAAACAGCTGGAGGGCCAAGTTTGGCCATGCCTGGTTTAACCTATGTTTTGAAAGCACATGATTTTATGCAACTATCAGGATGTAACTTTATTTGCTTTTGTGTCTGTTCTGGAGCAAGCTCTGTTAGTAAAGCTTTGGTACCATATTTTTGGATTGGGCAATTTTTATTCCAAAAAGAGTCCGTTTTTAGTCATCCTGTTGCTTCCAGATGCACAATATTAATAATGGCAATAGACCTGTTCCACATTTGTAAGAACTTCAGTGTGGTAGCACTTTCTCTTTGGAATTCCCTGCCTATTGATATCAGGCCAGCAACTTCACTGTTCTCTTTTCAGCTCCTGCCAGAAAGATTTTTGTTTTTACACAAGCCTACTCAGACGTTGAGAAAGTTGATGTGAGTCTTAATCTGTTTTTCGTCTATTGTCGTTTTAACTTTTTGGTTCTCTTAATGGATAGTTAATTTTTCTAAGTGATAATTTCATCATTTTATGGGAATCGCTTTGAGGTGTTTTTAATTATTATTTTACAATCGAGTGTTGCGTAGATTCCATGAAATAAATAGATGGCTTTAAAAGTGGGTTAGACAAACAGATGCAGGATGAGGATATCAGGGTTCTACTAGTCTTGGTGGCTAGAAGTTACCTCCAGGAAAGGTCTGAATGCTGGTTTCTACCATCCTGGTGTCCTGCTTGGACGTTTCTGAGGGGCGTCCCATTGGTCACTGTGAGAAACAGAATACTAGACTAGATAGGCCTTTGGTCTGATCCATTGGAGCTGTTCTGACGCTTGCATGAGGCATGCAAAGAAGAGATTAATCCCCCTTCCCTCCCCTTTTTGCTAGCAGATATTTTAATGAGGAGAGTGACAGCTAAAATTATTTTTAAAAAGTGATGATTTCACATGACAGACAGGTTTTCTTTTTCTTTTCTTTTTTACTGTGGGAAGGATTTAGATGCTTTTTTTCTTGACTTAGGTAGATTCCCCCCACACCTTTAAAGCATAAGTAGTTTATTAAGATTTTTTCATTATCTGTCACAATGATAATAAATAATAAAAGAGAGAGATTATGGTAGAAATTAGAACAAGAAGTTTTTTTTGGGGCGAAATAGATATATCACCATCCCTTTGGGTGGTACAAATCTATTGGGAAGCAAAGAAGCTGCCAATAATTAAATTATGTCTCTGTTGCTATTGCCGTGGGCGTCTTCAGAGTTATTGAAAATTCAGCCATTTCGTTTCTTCCAGGTAAGATGGAAGACGGGGAACGTAATGGAAGAAGAGGAACAAGAAGTGAGAAAGAGGAAATGGAAGGATGGGGTGGTAAATGTGGATGTTTTCTGTAAGAAACTTAGAAACCTCAACAGAAATTGAACACACCATATTAAACAGAATAACTGTCTAAGTATTTCCTTAAGAAAGAAAAAAATGTGTTGGTGGAGGAATTTGTTTGATCTGCTTTTTGGGATTGACTGACCTGACTCAACAATTCTCTTGCTTCCTTTCAGAACAAAATCCAGCTATCAGTTGGATTGCATCCTTCTCTGGATTTTGCAGTGCACTTTAGGTCTCAAAATATATGTATTTTACATATAACTGTGTTAAATACGCTGAAAATGTTTTAAACGCATTGAAAAACACACATTTCCCTGGAAGAGTGCATACATAATGTGTGCAAATTTCAGGCAGGTTTTTGTGTGCGTTCTTTGGGAAAGTTTGCAAAAGACGGGGTGGAACGGTTTTATGACGGAGCCCCAGCTAAACTGACATGGAGCAGACTCAGGCTGTTCTGCGCATCCCTTGTGTGCAGGGATGGCCAAGACATTGGGCCAGTCCAAGACATTTTGCTTCTTAAATGTGATCTATCTTAAATGCTCTCTCCCCTCCACTATTTAGGGTGTCCTCTTCAAGAAGTCTTGCTCAGACATCATTTCCAGGTGTCATGTACCCACTTTCCCTTGATGTTGCCTGAATCAGGTCCATTCGCCCTGCTGCTCTGTAGGGCTAGCAAAAGGGCTCTGAAAGTACTCACAGGTGAAGCTACCATAGATGACCTGCAGCTATTATTAACAAAATACCAAGGCACAATGTCAGTCTATCAGAATACATTGTTGCCCGCCCCCTGTCTGTCTCAGGAAACAATGGAAGAGGACACCTTTGGGAGTGTAGTCAAACCGCTGAAGAATTACAGCGCCTGCTGTGGCTGTAGAGACCAATATGGGAGAGACACATTTTGTTGAAGCTGGGACAGATGAAGGCATCTGGTTGTCTGCTGCAGATGCACCATGGCAATATATACTGTGCATTATTCCTTGAAGTAAATAGATGTGGCACATGTGCTCACACTCCTTGGTCCAGTATACCTGAAGGAGCGTCTTCACCCCCATCGTTCTGCCCAGACACTGAGGTCCAGCTCCAAGGGCCTTCTGGCGGTTCCCTCCCTGCGAGAAGTGAAGTTACAGGGAACCAGGCAGAGGGCCTTCTCAGTAGTGGCACCTGCGCTGTGGAACACCCTCTCACCAGATGTCAAGGAAATAAACAACTATCTGACTTTTAGAAGACATCTGAAGGCAGCCCTGTTTAGGGAAGCTTTCAATATTTGATGAATTACTGTATTTTAATATTTTGCTGGAAGCCACCCAGAGTGGCTGGGGAGGCCCAGCCAGATGGACGGGGTATAAATAAAAAGTTGTTGTTGTTAGTGACATGCTGGCTGAGTACAGTTCCTAGTGTTGCACAGTGGCGTAACGTGGGTTGTCAGCACCCGGGGCAAGGCAAGTAATTTGCGCCCCCTAACCCATGGATTTGCGCCCCCTAACCTGTGGATTTGCGCCCCCTAACCCATGGATTTGCCCTAACCCCAGATTTTGCGGCCGGCACCCCCTGCACCCCCCACGCTACGCCACTGGTGTTGCATACCCTTGGGTAGTTTCCCAGCCGTAGGTCTCTGAAATAGGATCATTCCTCTTTTGCTATTTTTCTTTGGTGAAAAATTTGTAATCAGCATGAAGAATACTTTCTACTAATGTATTGGGTCTGAAGCATGCGGTCAAGAGTCTCGTGCAATTTAACTGCTGCTGGCGTGCATCACTTCAGGCTGCAAGTGACGGAGGAAATATTTGAATGATTGTTTTTGGTAAGCAAGTAAATAAATTCATGTAATGAGCAAATCAGGGAGAAGCTAGGGCATACTAGGGTCTTCAGCCTGAAGCACTAGTGTGTCCTTCACCAACCTGATGCCCTCAATATATTTTGGACTACAACTCCCATCAACGCCTCAGTCACATCTAGCATGGGAATGGTGTTGGGAGTTGTAGCGCAAATCTTCTGGCACACACTAGGCTGGCCAAATCTGTATTGGTATATATTGTGGATTGATTTTATACTTGTGAACTGCTTAGAAGCAATTGTGGCATGTAAGTGATATATTAATTTGGTAATAGCGATAATAATGAGCAGGATAATAATAGGGATGGAGAGATCTGTCAGTTTTTGTTTCAATTTCTCATTTTTTTTCTTATCTTGGGTGCAGTTCACCTTTTTGCATCAGTTTGCAACTCTTAACACAAAAAAAAGAGTTCATGAAAATTCACAAATCTGTTGCATTCCCCCCCTAATATTTACATTTTTATGTATTAGGTTTTGGCTAATATACATTTTCCCCCCAAAGCAAATCCCACCCACCCACCCAGTATGATGCTTTTTTCACCAACATATGGATTTTGGTGCACAAAATGGCCACTATGTCAATTTCATTCGGCTGGAGAACTGCATTGGGGAAAGAATCAGGGAAATGTGAATTTCAGCGGATGGGTTTGTTGCAGTTTGCTCTGGAGAGTTAGGTAGATTTGACTTGTGAACTTAATTTATTCTGGTGAACTTAATTTATTCTGGTGAACTTACTTTCCCCCCTGTATATACAGGGAGGTACCAAACATTCTATCCCCTGTTTGCAACCTAATATGCACTATGTGGCACTGTTGATCATGTCATTTGGTTCTGACTGTTCCAGAAAGACAAAACTATTCCATGTTGGGATGTGTCATTTGTGTGAATATAGCAGCCTGAACAGAGCAGGCTGAAAGGCGATTCAATGGGAAGTGTGAGAAGAGGATACCTAACTTTGGTAGCATGCAATAATAAATTGTATATTGCCCCTCATACAAATTTCTTAATAGAGAGCTGGCTCTTTATAAAGTTGTAACTTTAAAAGGCAGTTTTATTGACTTTACAGAATTACATGTGAGTCCAGCAAAAAAGAAAAGATTAAACATTATCTCAGAGAAGTCCAGTATAGTTTAGTGAGAGATCAAAGAGTTCCATTAACAGTGCAGCAGGAGGTAAAATATATGTAGCAAAGGTTTATGTAGCTCTGATGAGAGACCCCTGGGGAACTGGAAGAGACTCAGTAGGGGGAAACTACAGAAGGAAATAAAGGAGGGGGGAGTGGGTGGCCAATTATTGCTGATCTACAAGGTGGAGGCAGAACAAATGATTCCAATGGCAGTTTTCCCCAAGATGTACCCTGAATACCGAAGGGGATCGCTAGAACAAAATTGGAGTGAGAATGGAAAGTCGTGGAGAAAGAGCTGGTGCTCAGTGCCATGAAGCCAGATGATGGAGACTTTGGGCTGGTCTCCCATTTCCAGGAGTCGAAAATGATCTGATCAACCGTCAATCAATAGTCAATCAATTATTTCATTATCAAATGGTTATATGCTAGAGGAGCTGTTATCCTAAGAGCAGCACCCATGTTTACTGCATTGCAACAGCATGGAAATCCTGCCCAGCTAGGCTTTGAAAATCTTCCACATTAGCATTTTTTGATGAATTATTACAAGATAATACAAGACCTACAAGATTACAAGATTAATACAAGACCTACCATAAGTCAAAGTGAGGGCAGCATCTTAGATGGCAAATGGTAGTGTGTAGCAGCAGCAGCAGCAGTCCTTGGCTGTTCCTCTGAAGCATCCCACCAGCCTTTGTTGGAAGACAAAGATGTGCATGTTCTCCACTGTCCACCCCACCCCCCCCCCCGGAAAGAAAAAAAAACCTGGCCTGCTGCCTCAAATGTGGATGAACAATTTATATTTAACTGCCAGGCCAGCTGGTTGGAGTACATGGACTAGAAGCTACTGCCATCTTGTCCTTTACCTCTGTTTCAAGTGGTGTTAATTACCACTAATGGCCAGACAGAAGTACTATAAAACAAATAACTTTATTAAAACAAGCTTTCGTTAATGCCTAGATTTCTCTGACTCCCCTGTTCTCTTACTCTATACTTTTCAGGCTGAATCACTTCTTGCTAGCTGTTACCTCAACCTGCTCCTTCCCTCTGTGTCACTGAGTTTATCTCCCTGACTGCAATCCTAACCCTCTTATGTAGTTCCACACACAACGCCCCTCAGCAAAGCATCACGGGCTGACCCTGAACACACACCAGGACTGTAATTAACTGATGAAGATCAAAAGATGTCACTGCACACTACAAATTAAGCCAATTTGTTCTCTTTATTTTTTAAAAAGGTATGACATGTACTTTGACCTGTAGATGTCAAGTGCATGTGTATGGACACAGAGCTGCCATTCACAATTGTTGTGTTGCCTCCCCACATTCTCCAGCAGAGGTCTATTCCAATCTGAATTGACTTCTTGAGGCTATAGCTTTGAGCATAAACGTTGCATGAAAAAGGACACATGTTCAACCCTGAGATTGTAGTGCTAGATCAGGCTTTCCCAAACTTGGGTCTCCAATTGTTTTTTGGACTACAGTTCCCATCATCTCTGAACACTGGTCTTGCTAGCTAGGGATGATGGGAGTTGTAGTCCAAAAACAGCTGGAGACCCAAGTTTGGGAAACCCTATGCTGGATGGTCCAGTAATTTGACTCAGTATAAGGCAGCTTCTAATGTTCCCAAACATATCATGCCCTATTGAGCTATGCCTCATCTTTAAGAAGGGGACTGGTTACTTTTTTAAAAAGTGCTTGTTTGTGGATGATTGAATGAGTAAAATCACTGTCAAATCCAAACTCTTTTGTTCTTATGTAGATTTATGGTGACGTTATGTAGATTTCTGGAACTCCAGCAGACTAAGAACAAGAGTGGTTCCAACAGTCAAGAAGGTGGTTTCTGCACATACTCTAGAGCAGCCTTTCTCAACCTGTGGGTCCCCAGATGTTGTTGGACTACAACTCCCATCACCCCTAGCTAGCAAGGCCAGAGCTCAGGGATGATGGGAGTTGTAGTCCAACAACATCTGGGGACTCACAGGCTGAGAACCGCTGCGAATCTAGAGGGAAGTGAGGGGCAGATGGGGCTCATCAACCTGGAAAGGCAGCCCATCTAGGAGAAGAAAAACTCTGATCCTAAAACTCCACTGCCTCCATTTTCTTTGGGAGAAGAAAATGCTAAGGAGTAAACCCTACACAAATTCAGAACAGAGCCCCTAAGGCGGTTGGATGGCACCTTGTATGCCTCCTTCCAGAAATTCTTGCAACTAAGCTGATGCCAAACGTATTGCTGTGCTTTCTTTTGCACCACATCAGCAAGGTTGAGAAGGAGGCCTCTTGTCGTCTGGGAAGCCCAGGACCGCCATACACGCTACGCAGGCTTGTGCCCCAAGGGAGGTCACTTCAGTACTGCTAATGCAGCGGTTTGTCTTCAACTCCATTGTCTCTTGAGACAGACAGATGCCAACAACTGATACAGATTTCTGAGGCACAGGATCATTATTAATGTTAGTCGTTTTACTTTGTTTTTATATGTCCTGGAAGCTGCACAGAGTGACTGGGGAAACCCAGCCAGATGGGCAGGTTGTTGTTGTTGTTGTTGTTGTTGTTATGCTCACAAAAAGTTGAACTTCTTCAATATAAGGCTTGGCCTAGTGAGCAAATTCCCTTGTGCAAGAGGATGCATTAAGCAAGAGTGAAATTAATCCACAGCTTTCCTTTTCTGCTCATTATCAAAGGGTTTTACTCGCTACACTGTTGGAGTTCAGTGGAATAGGTTAAGAGGTACCCCGTTAAAGAGCCAAATGCGCCATTATTGTAGTACCACTGGTGTCATGTCTCCTTCTGGGTTGTATAAAAAAGAGACAGAAAGAGGGAGAGAAATGCTGAGAAGAGGAGGGGGGGAGCATAATCTGACTTTTGAAACTTTCCTCAAGTCGAAGAAAGGTACTTTTACATTTGTGCCAGCTACAGTAATTAGTAAACTTGTTCTTAATAGTGTTGTTAAAATGTAATTTTTTCACACTTTCTCTGACTTTGACACTGCTGCTTTTGAAACTTCATTTTGCACTTTGTTCCATTGTTCTTTAATCTGCTGCACTTTGCATTTAGTATCACTGAAATTTCGCACTTACTATGTCAATAACATCTGGCAAAATTGCCACCTATTAAGAGTAAGTGTTCTTTCCCCCCCCACCCTCTCCTGCGAGAAATGTGATGGTGTATTATATTGGTTTCCCTTGAGAGGCTAAGGAGACAATTTTAAAGCAGATAAATGCATTAAAGAAATAACCTGAACTATGAGGGAAGGTTAACGAAAGTCAGAAAGTTTTTTTTTTTAAGCGTTTTATTCCCTTTGTTAAAAGCAGCCTGTGCACGTAGGGAGTGGCTAAATTATTGGGCTATGGAAATGTTTGTGCATTTGGTTAGAAGCAACTTTCTAAGCCCACAGCCTCATGAATTTTCATAGGCTTCAGTTACTCTCTCCATACACCCACACACCTGGTTGTTGTCGAATTCCTGGTGAGCCAAAGCAAACACTATATGGCATCAGTAAACCCATTCTCCAAGTGGTAATCCTTGGGCCTTTCAACACTTAATATTTATAGTGGTATAGTTCCTGATTTCCCCCACCCCCAGTTATTTTTTTTGGGGGGGGAGCATGTTGCCACACAAAACCATCATTTTCCAGCCAGCATTCCAGAACAGTGCACTTTTCTCCCTACTGCAAAATATCCAACTGCAATGCAAGATCTAGAATGGACATTCAATATTTCCAAATATATAGGTAAACGTAAAGGGTAAAGGACCATTAGGTCCAGTCGTGGCTGACTCTGGAGTTGCAGCGCTCATCTTGCTTTATTGGCTGAGGAAGTCGGCGTACAGCTTCCGGGTCATGTGGCCAGCATGACTAAGCCGCTTCTGGCGAACCAGAGCAGCGCACGGAAATGCCGTTTACCTTCCCACCAGAGTGGTACCTATTTATCTACTTGCACTTTGACGTGCTTTCGAACTGCTAGGTTGGCAGGAGCAGGGAGCGAGCAACGGGAGCTCACCCCGTCGCGGGGATTCGAACCACCGACCTTCTGATTGGCAAGTCCTAGGCTCTGTGGTTTAACCCACAGCGCCACCCGCATCCGTCCAAATGTATGGTTGTGTGTGTTATCCATGTTTGTGTGTGGAAGGAGTTAGTGGGTGTGGTTTGGGAGATGTCAGTTTTGCTCCCCTCTGGCCAATGTGAGCTGCCAGTTTGTGATCTCAGTTCAGAGGAAGGCTAATGGCAGACAGAGACAAGGGGACTGGGTGAAAGACCCAGTGAAAGATCCATCAGCAGCTGCAGATAAAATGTCATCGCAATAACCAGTTTCGCCATAGCTTAGGCAAGCACATAGCTCCTCTTCTAAGCTCCTTTACTCCCACTAGGTCAGTGTCCTGGAAAACTAGGTATTAGATGCATTAAAAAGTTGTGAAAGGGCGATCCCTGTGTAGCATGCTCAGAACTCCAACATTTACTGCCTAGAAGAACGGGTGGGTTAATAATGGGTGCGACTGCAGCCAGAGAGCTTTTCTCAATTTGGGCACAATCCACCTTTAGTGTGGAAAACCTTGCACTCATTTTCAGTAACAGTGACATTTCTTTTCTTTATTTATTGAATTTATATACTGCCCTATACCCAGAGGTCTCAGGTGCAGACATGTGACCCAAGGTGCAGAAAATCAACTGCAGATTCACTTTAAAAAATGTCTGCGCTAACTGTGCTAAAAAACATTCTGCGCTAACTGCAATTCCCAGGTCAACCACAAGGGAGGCTGCACATGGAGTGTATTGCAGTAATCCAATCTTGAGAATTGTGTTTCAGCATGCAAACACGCACACATACAGTTGCAAGTAAAATATTGCAATGAAACAAGGACTTATATGCAGTTAAGGCAGATACATTGCAATCCTGCCTGGTTAAACTACTGAGGAAGGCTGCAATCCTAACTCTGTTTACCTGGGGGTAAACCCCAATGAGCTGAATGGGACTCGCATCTGTCTAGACCTGGTTGGAACTGCAGCCATCTATGGCTTTGTTATCTAACATTAGAAGTGAATTCGAGGCACCGTACCGCCTGCACAGTCCACCCCTTGATTTATTCAGCAAGACAGTCCTGCATGTTTGATTTCAAATGGGAAGTCCTTCAGAAAAAGGTTTACAGAATTGGAAGAGCCCAGCAAATTTATGAGGAAGCGTCATTTGCTGTGTTGTAGGAGAACATGCATTATTCCACATTATGTTAAAATATTTTGAACATACAGGGATTCACATTTGCTACCTTGCTGTCTGCTTGCTAGTCTCCACCTCCCTCCCCTTGTCACAATTTACATGAGGAATTTGTAAAGGGTTTTCTTCATTATAAATGGGGGGGGGGACAGAACAGGTGATGTGTTACTGCTTCAACTTTAAATGTCTGTCATGAAGGACACAGAAGTAGCAGAAGAAAGCTCATTTTAATATTGTCACTGTTTTCTTTCTTCCACATATACAATTAAGGCTCAGCTATTTGCATCTGAATTGATCCTGAATTATAATATGGAGTTTACATACCACTGGTTACAAATAATGAGGTAGAAAAGAACAACAATTGCAGTCCTCCTCTCAGATTCCCCCCCCCCCCCGTCTCCAAATTCCCCCTTTCTTTCCTTTATTGGCTACCATTTAACATCTTTTCTCTGACATGAATGCATTTCCCCCCTGACAGAAATGACTCCTTTGACAGCGCCGGTTTTGAAATAATTTTGAGGCACAAAGGATTGTTCTTTACCACACAACTAATGAGCATAAACATATATCAAAATGGCTCATGTGTTGTCCAGTGTTATCCAAGTGGATAATGTGGAACTCATGGCAAGTCCTCTTTGTTATGAGCACCAAAGTCACTTTGAATTTCTTAATTTAGAAAGGATTTGTCTTTCCCCCTTCCCTCATAATAATCAGAGGGAGGGTATTAAAGGAGAAGGACTCTGGCACATCCATTTCCGAAAGCAGAGAATATGTCCACCATCTTGGCTCTAATGAAGAACACAGCTGGATCAGACTGAGGCCACATCTACAGCATACATTTGAAGCACTCTTAAACTACTTTCTTAAAACCATGGCTTCTCTGAAAAAATCCTGGAAACTGTAGCTTGTTAAGGGTCTCCTAACAACTCTCAGCGCCCTTAACAAAGTACAGTTCCCAGATTCGTTGGGGGAAGCCATGGCTTTTAAAGTGGTATAAGAGTACATGAAATGTATGATGTGGATGAACTTTTTGACATGGTTTTCTTGAAAAGTCATGATATGAGGGAAATAAAATATCCCCAAAGATAGATGTCTTTCTTTCTTCCTTCCTTCCTTCCTTCCTTCCTTCCTTCCTTCCTTCCTTCCTTCCTTCCTTCTTTGAAAAATAGGTAGGTATCAAAAGGAAAATACCTGGATGCCTCGATCCAGGTCTGAGGCAAGTACTTTTTGGCGAGATAATCCCAGCAGAGTTTTAAAATCACAAATTATGAAGCAAAGTAAAGCATGGAAATATAGGCTGCTAGACCTTTAAGATATCCTGTTTTAAGTTGCTTCCAAAGTTCCCCTCTTCCCATAGCATAAAAAGATATCACATGTTTGGTAATTTAAAAATGGTTGACTTACAAACCCTTCCAAGGTCAGATTCATGTGCTTTTCCATACAGCAGTCAGAAAACACAGGCAGTAAAACTTAGGTTCCAGAGTGGTGAATGTTTCTAAATTATTTTTATAGAAATACAAAGATGGCTTGCTTAAGCTGCATGGTCTGAGCTTGGAGCAACCAGTTCAGACCTCCTTACTTTTAAGGTTCACTTGGTGGAAAGAGAGAGAACAAAGAGCTTGATAACCCTTCCTCCCATGGTAAGGGGGAGTGTCCTAGCTAAGCCTGGCAGGGCAGCTTCCTCTGTGGTCTTAACCCCTTCATGCATTAATTAGACTTAAGCATGTTGGTTATAGGAGGCTGGTTGTCCCACAAAATATTGGAGTGGTTGAGTTTCCCTGAAAATGTTCAGAAAGGGTTGACTTACATTAATCAATTTTACGAAATAGCTACGATTCCCCCATCCTACCCTTAAAAATAAGAAAGTTTGTGGCCACAAGGATCTCTATAGCTCCTTATCAATGTTTTCTGATCCAGGAAAATCTATGTGAACAGCGCCACTTGGAAAGTAGTATTAGTCTCTGACCACCATTTTGCAGCCTGCACAATGCCCAGGACTCAACACCTCTGCAACTCAAAGTTATTAGAATATTTTGCAAAATGGTCCTCATTTGGAGGAGGAGTGAGAAAAAGAACATTCTGAGAAATCTTTCAGAAAAAAATAATTCAGAAAAATCTTTCATGAGAAATTTCTTCTCAATGATCTATGGAGTTCAGTGTTGCGTTACTATTCTGAGAACTGTAGCTTAGGGTGCTGAAAGCTGTTTGGAGACCCCCTAATCCCAACCACAGAGCTATAATTCATAGAGTTCCCTAGGATCAGAGATTGATTGTTAAATCTATCTTTGGACTTTTAGCTCTGTGAATCAACACAACTCCCAGCACCCTTAGCAGACTACAGCCCTCAGGCTTCTTTGTGGGAAGCCACGGATGTTTAAAGTGGTATAATATTGCTTTAAATGTAAGGTGTGATTGTGGCCTCGGAAGCAGAGTGTGAAGGCAACAGCCATCCACTGTTATTTCCCTTTAGCATCTAATACTCGGATGCACACTGACTCTGAAGAGGAAAGATCCATTTACCCATCATGGATAATGGCCATTGATAGCCTTGTCCTCCGCGAATTTGTCTAATCCCCTTTGAAAGCCATCTAAGCTAGCGGCTAAGCCCACATCTTGTGGGGAATGCCATTAAGCTAATTATATGTTGTGAAAAGTAGTTGCTTTGTCTGTCCTGAACTCCTGCCACTCAACTTCATTGGGTGACCCAGAGTTCACCCAAGAGAGGGAGGGGGGGGACTCTTTCTGCCCACTCTTTTCAGACTATTCATAATTTTATAATGTCCTATCCCTATGTAGTCATTCATTTTCCTTCGGAGAATAATTGTCCCAAATACATTCGGCTTTTCTCAGAAGGAAAGATGCATACCCAGTGCTATTTTTCTAGAAAAAGAGGTGCCGGAACTCACCATGAATGCCTCTCTTGTTCTCTTATAATAACAATGGCGCCCACCTGAGAGGTGCCAGAACTGAGTTCTGGTGAGCTCTGGCTGCCAAAAATCCCTGTGCATACCAGTCACCCAACATGTTTAGGGAAGTTTTTAATGTTGAATGCTGTACAGTGGTACCTCTGGTTGTGAAAGGGATCCGTTCCGGAGGCCCGTTCACAACCTAAAAAGCCCGCAACCTGAAGCGCAGTATCTGCGCAGGTGCACGGCACGATTTGGCACTTGTGTGCATGCGCGAAGCACGATTTAGCGCTTCTGCGCATGCGTGAGCGGCGAAACCCAGAAGTAACCCTTTCCGGTACTTCTGGGTCACCGCGGGACGCAACCTGAAAAAACATATCATGAAGCAAACGTAACATGAGGTATGACTGTATTGTGTTTTTAATATTTGGTTGGGAGCCGCCCAGAGCGGCTGGGGAAACCCAGAAGAGTTTGGATTTGATATCCCACTTTATCACTACCCGAAGGAGTCTCAAAGCTGCTAACAATCTCCTTTCCCTCCCTCCCCCACAACAAACACTCTGTGAGGTGAGTGGGGCTGAGAGACTTCAAAGAAGTGTGACTAGCCCAGCCAGATGGGTAGGGTATAAATAAACAACAGCAACAACACCACCAACATGAGCAGCACTGGTGGTATGCTGATGACAACCTGGATAGCTCAGTTGGTTAGAGAGCGGTGCTGAATAGGCCAAGGTTGCAAGTTCGATCGCCACATGGGATGGCTGCATATTCCTGCATTGCAGCAGGGTGGACTCAAAGATCCTCAGTTTCCCTTCCACCTCTACAATAAATTATTATTATTCAACTACCTGACATTCAGAAGACATCTTAAGGCTCAGGGAAGTTTTTAATGTGTGACATTTTAGTGTATTTTTGGTCTCTGTGGAAGCTGCCCAGAGTGGCTGGGGAAACCCAACCAGATGGGCGGGGTACAAAAAATAAAAAACAATAACTATTATTATTATTATTATTATTATTATTATTATTATTATTATTATTATTATTATTATTATTATCTATGATTCTATGACTCATTAAGAAGGAGATGTCTCATTAAAGGGAGATGTGGGTGCTGAACTATAACCAGGTGCTTGATCCCCCTTGCATATTGCAGTGGTCCTTTGGTTCCTCCCTTTTTTGAAGTTCTCCCTCCTGCCCCGGGTGCAAATGCCTCATTTATGAATTAAAACAACACATTGCTTACACCATTCACAGCAGTTGTACCTGGTAAAGCAATTTTTGTGCAGCTGGCCCTGTGATGCAGGTGCCAGCATCTAGAGGAAGTTGTCAAAAATTGCCACGGTAAGCTTTCCAGATGTAAAGTTGCTGCTCACATGACAATTTTTAACATGTGGAAATATTCTCCCGAGTTACTGTTCCACATCATACCTGCAAATGTAACAGCATCAAATTAAAGGAGAATAGCAGTTCCTTGCCTATAGTGTGTTTTCCCAAGCATTTGGGATGTGAATCCACACAAAAAAAGAGGGTTTTTTTTTGCAGTGCTGAACCACATCATTAATGTGTATCACATATTGATTATTATCTTCAGTTGCCTTAATTGCACACCATGTTCCCCTTTCAAAAGTACAGCTAACTTTCTGTGCAGTAGATGCAGCAAAATGAATTACGGTTGTGCATTGCATGTGCTTAATTGTGGGCTGTTTGACTTAATTGCACACCCACTTGTGCATCCAATCAGCTTTACTTTGTGGCTCTGACAATAACACGCTCAAACCTTCTGCCTGCTCAGTACCCTTATTTGAAACAGTGAATATGTAGGTTTTGTATCTGAAGTGGGAGATCGTAGGCATCGGTGACGTGACTGAACTCCCTTGGAAGGAACACCTAGGTGTTGCCATCCTTTCTGATCACACGTGTATCTCCTGAAACACAGGTATGATTCACAAAATCATGCCTGTGCCTTTACAAAAAGAGAGAGAGAGAGAGGAAATGGTTAGCCCTTGAAATGTACAATACCTTGTAATCCATATTCCACTAGAGGTCATAGTTCCCTGTTTGAGGACAGCTGTGCAAAGTAGCACCTTTTCCTCTGAACTCCCGTACAGATGACCCAGTTACTGTCAACACTTAATCATTCGCTTCTGGGAGCAGAAAATACTGAAGGGACAGCATTCTTACCAAGTGGAGCAAGAAGCAATTATGTACATTGCCAAACAATGTTGGCATCATTTAAGGAGACATTTTGCATGAAAGTTTGATCCCAGTTTTGAGACCCTTGTTGTAAGAGGGCAAGTAAAAGGAGATATCCTTGTCAGCTGAACAAAATTAACACATGCAGTTCATTTAATTGTACCCTTATGGCCTAAGCACTAAGCAACCTGTGCGCCTTGCGCATGCCAGTTATTAGAGAGACAGTTTACGCCACACCAACTGATTTCCATGGTTGTCAATGATGAAGGGTAGCTTTTATTAAAGAAGTGTTTGGTAATGGCCCCAATCCACTGGAAACAATCTATAGACCTCTCCTGCTGAAATTGCAAAAGGGTGCTCCATCCAGCAATCTCTGTGTGTGCTTGATGCTACTGCGTTGCTCAAGATCAGCAGATACTAAATGATGGGAAGAGATAATTTCCTGCTGGTTAGGAAGGCTTTTTCTATAACAACAACAACAACAACAACAACATATTATTTATGCCTCGCCCATCTGGCTGAGTTTCCCCAGCCACTCTGGGAGGCTCCCAATCGAGTGTTTAAAAAACACATCATTAAATATTAAAAACTTCCCTAAACAGGGCTGCCTTCAGATGTCTTCTAAAAGTCAGATAGTTGCTTATTTCCTTGACATCTGATGGGAGGGTGTACCACAGGGCAGGTGCCACTACCAAGAAGGCCCTCTGTCTGGTTCCTTGTAACCTCACTTCTCACAATGAGGGAACCGCCAGAAGGCCCTCGGTGCTGGATCTCAGTGTCTGGGCTGAACGATGGGTGTGGAGACGTTCCTTCAGGTATACAGGACTGAGGCCATTTAAGACACACACAAAGTAGAACTACTTGAATACAACAGTATTCATGTCCACTTTAAAAATGCCCCAATGGGAATGATGCTACAGCATGACTTCCAGTGATGTGTCTGTGTGTTCCTTTTTTCCCTCATTTGGACAAGGGTTTCCTATAAACATTTACAAAGAAGGTGAATGCATTATTCACACCTGTCTCCACAGCAGAACATATAGCCAGCTCAAAACCCAGCACCCACCAACATTCTAAAAGAATTTCTAAAGTACCCTGGAAAAAAGGCTGAAAAATGGAAGCATCTCTCACGGAGGAAGCAAACTGTTGAGAAACTGAAGGACAGATATTTGGCAAAGCAATGTTTTCAACCCATGCATATAATACTCTCAGCCTTCTAAATGTCTTTGTGCTCCATCTTCTCCTTTTGCCATAGGTAGCAATATGGATCAGATTTTTTTTTATTATTATTGAATCTTGGGGCTTATGTCATTAGTGTTTCATGTGAACATTTGCAAAAAATAAGAAGTTTTTTTGTTCTTTTTATTACTTGTTCCAGTCTATGCAAGTTAGTCATGTCTTGGAAGTAAATTGTTCCCTTAAATAGTAGGTTGTTGACTTATTTGCTCCATATGTCTTCTCACAATTAAAAATAACTTCAATGCCATAATGTCCCAATTAAAATAAGAGGGAAAACCATGACTAACTTTCTTCAGAGTGTTACTTGATCCTTTAATTGTACTTAATCTTTTTTCACCATTGTCACTCAACCTTAGCTAGCTGCTTAGCCACCTGCATTAAGACTGGTGATAATGTGGTGTGACAACTACTGAAAACCAGAAATAGCTGGGAAAACCCTAAGGAAATTGAATCTGTTTGATTTTCATGCTCAGTTCAAATTTTATGAGAAACCATGGTTGTTGTTTTTTGCAATGAGAACAAGCTGTAGTAAACCACAGTCTCGTGTGTTTTCCCCCCTCTCCTTTTTGTGCCTATGAGGAAGAGAGCTACCTCTTTCAGTTTTAAGCTAACCACAGTTCCACAGATATTGAAACTCAGGCAATTGTGATCTGATTGAGCTGTAGTTAGTAAAAACTAGCCAGGATCAAACCATGGTTTTAGATCTTGGCTGCCATTTGTTCTCAAAACACTGTTTAGCCAGAGCACAGTTCTATGAGTTCAGGCGTCATGGGTAACTGTGGTTAGTTTAAAATGGAAAGTGACTTCTCTTCACGGGTTTGAAAGCAGTCATGGGAGGGGGAGTGCATGAAGCTAGTGGGAGTTAATTCTCATAGCACAAAATCATAGGTGTCTGTTATATCAGGACTGAGAGTTGCTCTGTACAGTCAATACTGAAGTTGTGGGTAACAAACATACGAATGAACATATTCTTATACCTGTAGGTAAAGGTAAAGGGAACCCCTGACCATTAGGTACAGTCGTGGCCCACTCTGGGGTTGCAGCACTCATCTCGCTTTATTGGCCGAGGGAGCCAGCGTACAGCTTCTGAGTCATGTGGCCAGCATGACTAAGCCGCTTCTGGTGAACCAGAGCAGTGCACGGAAACGCTGTTTACCTTCCCGCTGGAGCAGTACCTATTTATCTACTTGCACTTTGACGTGCTTTCAAACTGCTAGATTGGCAGGAGCAGGGACCGAGCAATGGGAGCTCACCCCATCGCGGGGATTCGAACCGCCAACCTTCTGATCAGCAAGTCCTAGGCTCTGTGGTTTAACCCACAGCGCCACCCACGTCCCTTATACCTTTAGTTTAGCTTTTTATATTCTGACAATGACTGGCTAAACAATGCACCAGCCGAAACCCTCATTGCACTGTGAAAATTCCTGGCATCCCTCACTGGGAATATTTTGTGCCTGATACCCTGGAGAGTTGCGGCCAGTCAGTGTAGACAATATTGAGCTAGATGGACCAATGATATGACTCAGTATAACTCAACTTCCTATGTTCTGGTGTTCTACATACAAAGGGTTATTAACGTGGTCACTCCTAAGTACTCTCCAGTGCTTTGGATCTGAGGTACCTTATTGGATTCTGGATGATGAAGTAGACTGCACAGTGGGTTGAGCACAAATGTCACAAGTCTTATACCAAAGATAACTGAGTGTAAGTTAATAATAATTCAGCAGCCACGGTGGGGAATAGTGGCCCCCTCAATGGGGGGGGGGAGACTCAGCCCCCTGCCCACGAATATTGAGGGGGTCAAGCATCTTCTGCTCCTATAGTTGGCGTACCTGGTAGGAGGAGACTGTTGGACCTTCCTGTAGTCTACAATGTTGACCCCATCCATTTGGCATCTTTTGCATGAAGAAATATACTCTCTCCATTGAAGTAGATGAGACAGACTGGGGTTGCAGAAGCTTTGTTGAAACATTTGCTTGTATGGGAGATTTATACACCACTAAACATTACCAAATGTCATGGCCGCATGCAAGAACAACAGGAATACAGCAGATAAAAAAAGCTATCCAAAGAGAAATCTGACTGATGGCTCTGGAAAGGGCAAAAGAAATAGGAGCGGCTTCCCCCCCCCCCCAAGCATGCAATAAAAAGTGTACGATTTTGGGTCCTGTCTAACTTCAGTGGGCAGAAATAATGAGATAAGGCCATGCATGCAATGGGCACAGTGGAGAACAAGCAGAGCTTTGGATCGGCTGCAGTCATTAAAAAATATATGTTCATTTACTCAAGAGATAGATGTACAAATCCTCGGCATGCATGACTTGTAATGCTCTTCAGGTCCTAATATAAATGCAGTATTTTAATAAAGATGGTGTTTGCTTGTCTAAAACTCACTTGTGATCTTAGCTGCTCTCGGAGCACGGAATCATGATAGCTATAGAGCCTGATCCTATACATATTTACTCAGAAACAGTTCTTCTGTCCCCAGTGCTTGAAATAAGTTATCTTCTCTTGTTGTTTTTGTTGTTGTTTGTTTGTTTGTTGTTGTTCTTCTTCTTCTTCTTCTTCTTCTTCTTCTTCTTCTTCTTCTTCTTCTTCTTCTTCTTCTTCTTCTTGAATTTATATACCACCCTATATACTAGTGAGGAGTGATAGACAGAAAGGCAACCTGTTCTTCCTCCTCAGTGATTCCTTTTTTTTTTTTTTTTTTTTTTTTTTAGGAACTGCTTGGTGGTTAAGTAGATCTCTTCCTTTCAGGCTTGTACTTCTTCTCTGCTTTTTCTCCAAGTCAGCTGCAGTATGAGTTAGCATGTTAACTTCTTGGCTCCATCTTGGCCAAATGCAAAACCCATATGTGGAGTAATAAACCTTAAGTTTCCTTTATCCTTTCAGCCAGCAGTCTTACCAGGCTATTTCTTTCTGCACGCAGCTGCAATATATACCCCAAACTCCAGGACAGTGGACCTTTTCCCCAGATGAGTGTGTGCACAGGATTGCAGCCTGTTATGTCAAATCTGCCTCAGTCCACAAGCTCTGCAGTGTCCCAGGGGATGCAACTACTCATGCATCTGCATACATCAACCCCATCAGCCAAAATGCCATCTCACGTTCTTTGTCTGCGGTCCCATCTGACACCAGCTGCTACCAATCCCCTTAAATTCTTTTGCTGTGCATTCTTCAGCTCCCTACATTGCAAGGCTACACAGGGAGTGGGTCCAAGGGAGGGCACAGAATCTGAGATACAGAAGCTGGGAACTGGAACAAGGCGGCTGCATGTGTGGTGAATCTTGGTTGGTTCAAAGGGGATCCTGGAATGACATCCCTTCCCTTTTATTTTGTTCAATTGCTTTGGTACATCTTTCTGCATCTACTCACATTAGCTCAAGGCCTGGCTAGACATGTTGTTAAAAGTGTTATTGTACTGAATGTGCAAGTAGCAGCAGCTGGGGGGCATGGGGGAGGAATGATAGCAAGTGGGGGGGGGGAGAGAAGAAGAGGAAGAGTTTGGATTTGATATCCCGCTTTATCACTACCCGAAGGAGTCTCAAAGCGGCTAACATTCTCCTTTCCCTTCCTCCCCCACAACAAACACTCTGTGAGGTGAGTGGGGCTGAGAGACTTCAGAGAAGTGTGACTGGCCCAAGGTCACCCAGCAGCTGCATGTGGAGGAGCGGAGACGCGAACCCGGTTCCCCAGATTACGAGACTACCACTCTTAACCACTACACCACACTGGAGAGAGAACCCTTTCCTCTCTTCTGTGGTCCTGACTTCCCCAACCTCCACTCCATTGGGAGGAAATCTCCCCCTGATGCTAGAAATGGCTTCTTGAACTCCCAAAACGGAATAAGAGACAAATTAACCTCTTGAAATGCAAATTATTGTTGGACTCACAGCCTTTGAAGCAGCACAACAACTGTAAGCATGTTTACGCAGAAGTAAATCCCATTGTGTTTAGGATGTGCATGGGCTTTCAGCCTACAGATATATGTGTGCCATTGTCTGTGCATGTATTTAAGAAAAGAGACATTTAAAAAAATAATCCCAATGGTGCAATCGTAATTCTTGTACATGCACACACTACATCCTTCTTCATATTCCTACAGGGCCACCTCTCCACATACATATGTGTGCATGCATGTACTCTGCAAGTAATGAAGTAGTGCATGCTCAGTGTTCCTGCACCAGATGCAGTTTAGCAAACAGATGTTTCTGCTGTCATTTCTGACAGCACTGATCACTTGTGGAAAGGGGGACTCATTACAAGCACCCCTTCCCGAAACAGGTGAACGTTGTCATTAGAGCTGCTACCAGTGCTACCCATCTGCTTAGAAACAAGAGAATATCCTGTTGTGTGGGATGTATGCAAGCAGCTTCTGGGATGGGGGCCGCTGTCCCTGTGCAATTTCTACATTTGCCGCTATGTGTATATATTTGATGTTGCATCTCTCATGCTCGCTGTTCAGCTGCCATGATGAGGCACATGTTTTAATAACAAGGGTTTCTGGCTGCTAAAACGTGTCTCCTGAGGTAAATGCTACCTCTACTGGGAACCAAGTCATGCTTTGTGTTCTTGTCAGGGAAGTAGCTTTCTGTAATGGTATTCTCCACGCCAACCGCCCCCCCCCCCACTGCTGCCACTCCTCTCACCTCAGAAATGCTGGTATAGTTTAAGAATCTCTCTCCTGCACAGAAAGCTTGGCACTTCCAAAGAATCAGGTTGTTGTAGGAATCTCAATAAAAGCTGGAGGTCATTACTGAAAATTGCATTTTCTGCACACATAGATTTTCCTCCTTTTGAAGAGTTTGTGCAACTTTTCAACCTGTTGAGCTCGGAAAACCCACTTGCTAGCCATGACAACATCTGATTCACACTATGAAAACAAATAAACGTTGGTGTCAATTATATGAAGGTTACTCATATCCTGTGAAATGTATATTTCCTAAAAGCAGCATACACACAGAGAGACAGACAGACATAGTATGTGTATATTGTTGAAAAATTCATTTGTGTTCAAAGCAAATAAACTTCTGGTTTAATTTACAATGTAGGCACAAGGCTTTATGATATCCTGTTATAAGAAAGAGATGGGGAGAGAGAAAAATGCTTCTGTTTGTTATGTGTTCCTTACAGTGATATTATTATTATTATTATTATTATTATTATTATTATTATTATTAGAATTTAGACTGCGTGGTTTTTAGAGGGTTTTTTTAATACATCCAGGGGGAGCTAGGGAGTAACAGATTTGCTTTTTCCTAAAGATGAATAAGGAAATATGGATGTGGATAAGAATGAAAGAAATCACCAGTTTTTGTTTTATTTCCTGCTCTTTCTCTCTGCCCACCCAATGCCAACTTAATTTTTTATTATTATCAGAAACTGGTCAGATGTTCTCAGAGTGGCAGAGAGCTTGCCAAGGTCACTGTCAAGGACAAAGGAATCAATTAGTATGCAGATCAGAACCAAGGAGTTCAAAGGTATTGTTC
This sequence comes from Podarcis muralis, assembly GCF_964188315.1. Lineage (NCBI taxonomy): Eukaryota > Metazoa > Chordata > Lepidosauria > Squamata > Lacertidae > Podarcis > Podarcis muralis. The sequence goes on along the minus strand of NC_135655.1, from coordinate 19,532,784 downwards.
AGATTCAATCACATTAGCCTGGCCAGTAATGAACAAGCGGCATGACCTTAATCATGGAGTCTAAGCCACTCCTTGAAAGAATGTGTGTGTGTGTGTGTGTGTGTGTGTGTGTGTGCACGCGAGAGAGAGAGAGAGAGAGAGAGAGAGAGAGAGAGAGAGAGAGAGAGAAGAGGTATACAAAGCCCTTTAAAATAAAAAAAGAAACAGTCTAAATGCTGCTTAGCAAAATTAGCCAACCCCCCCAAATATTTTATAGGCCATCTATATTTCAGCAGCTGCAGAGTCCAAAGCTGAACTTGTAACTTAAGAAACATTGCCACTGAGTCACACATTTAGGATACTTGAATGAAAACGAATGCCCAACCCATTGCTAATAAGTGATTTGTTGCAAGATACATAGCTAACTTCTGGTGTTCTGTGACTGCAGACTGTGTCTCCCAGTGCTGCTGGTTTTTCCTTAAAGGCATGAAGCAGTACACAGATTGCTCTCTCATTCCCCTCCTGCCTTGCATTTCATTTCCTCTTTCCCCTTGCCTACTTAGATGAACGACTGGTGGTAATCTGTGGGCATTCTGAAAATTCAGTCCTGGGCAGAGCGAATGTTCGTAGGACATTGCAACACATAATGCAGGTTGGTGGAGCCTTAGAGTCTGAATTGCCAGGTTTCTTAAGGAAAGTGGACAAGTGGAGGTTGGAACTAGCGCTGTGCCCCTTGATAGTTCTCCATCACTTAATCAGAAAAGAAATCACATTTGAAAATTCTCGCAGGTGGGATGGAATATAAGAAGCTGCCTTATGATCCATCAGGGTATCAACAGTGACTGGCAGAAATTCTCTAGGGTTTCAGATGGGTTGCCTCTCAGTCCTACAAGTAGATTCTGGGAATTGAACATGGAACCTTCTGCATGCAAAGCAGATGCCCTGTCTCTGAGCTATGACCCTTCCTCTTGCAGAGCTTTCATTGCACTTTTGTGAGTATTCTTTCATTCATTGGTCAAATCACTTGGCTTATATCCTGCAGCCTTCCTGGGTGTCTGCAGTTCCTCTTTTGTGAGTATTCTTTCATTCATTGGTCAAATCACTTGGTTTATATCCTGCAGCCTTCCTGGGTGTCTGCAGTTTCTCTTTTGTGAATATTCTTTCATTCATTGGTCAAATCACTTGGTTTATATCAAGTAAAATTTATATCCTGCAGCCTTCCTGGGTGTCTGCAGTTCCTCTTTTGTGAGTATTCTTTCATTCATTGGTCAAATCACTTGCTTTATATCCTGTAGCCTTCCTGGGTGTCTGCAGTTCCTCAAGATCCCATGATTTCCATGAGAACTTGGGAAGGCTACAATCTACCATGCTCCAGTGCATTGTTGTTGTCTATTTAAAGGGGAAAGTCTATTTAAAGAAATAAGTGTGGTAATATTTTTTTTAAAAGGTAAAAGGAAGCACTTCCCTTAAAAACAAAACCATTCAGCTCACCAGTCTTGGTAGCTCCCTCTCTCCCCTGGCTTCGTGTTTTTCATTCAACCCACCCATGGGGCTTTCTCCAGATCTTGAAGCATGGGCAGCCAGGGAGGCTGCAGAGTGCTAGAAAAATGTTTCATGGAAAGCAAAGTACATGTACCACCCTTGGTCACATCACAACAATAGGCAACTCAGCATCACACTCACCGAAATTGGACGGAAATGGTAAGGTGCCCTGTGAAGAAGGCAGCAGAAACAGCAGCATCTTTTGCTGGGGAAGAAAAATACCCCCCCCCCAAAAAAAAGAAGAAGATGGGATTTGGAAGGTCACAAGTTGAGACAGCCAGTGCCATTTTTATTGTGTGTAACACTGCATGTCTGCCTTCATAGGTACTGGCACCAATAACTCAGCAGTTAGCATTACGCTGAAATTTCAGCGTTAGCTATAGCTAGAATGTGCTAGTTTTTCTATGCTAATGATGGATTTCATTTTCCCCATATGGCAGGGTATTGTTTCAAAAGAAAGCCTGAGTTTTCTGTACTTAGCATGATGCGCCTTCACAGTGCTCATTTATAAGCATTTGCTGTGTCTGAAAATACAAATCCACATTAAATGTTGATTTGTCACTCCTATGAGATGAGTGACATCTTTCTTTAACAGGACAGGTCCTAAAAGTGATTGTTTCTGTTAGGCTATGCAATTGTTATTGTTGTTGTTGTTAATTTACAGATCACCTTTTACATTCATTTCAAAGTGGTTTAAGAACATACCATTTAAAAAGCTAAAAATCATGTTTAAAACAGTACAAAAACACCAACAACTAAAGATTGGTTTAAAAACAATAAAAGGTGAACACCTGAGGCAGAGACCTAGTAAATTTCTCTAGCTGACATTATTGGCTGAGAGAATGTGATTGCTTTTAACTGTTTTTGTAAAATAATGTTTTAAATTCTATTGTTATTCATGTGTTTCCACCCTGGGCTCCTTTAGGAGGTAAGGTAGGATATATATTGAAATAACAGCAGCAGCAACAGCACAAACAGTTGCTTCTCTGCAAAATTTATTTGCAAGTTTCATTGGGGAAAGTGTCTGCAAAAATCATTTTGTTTCTTTATAAATGAAGCATGAGAGATAAATAAGGAATTTGTATGAGGACCCCTTCTCCTCAAAACCCTTGGTTTCTCCCCTTCTCTTTTTATATTTACCCTATCTACTGAACGTGTGATACATGAAGAAAAAATTCTAGAATAAGATGTCAAGTAAGGGCCAAAGTAAACATACAAAAACGGTATTTCAGTTTTTAGATTTGGGTGTCAAGGAAATATGGGATATCTCACCTGAGGGGTTCTGTTCTCTCTCTCAAAACAAAAAACAAAACAAAACAGGCAATAGTTATTCAGGTCAAACTCTAATAAGGCAAGGAACTATTTCTTTCCATACCCCATGAAGAAAGTTTATTGGAATCTGCTTTTGTTTCCAGGATTCTCCTCTGAAACTTTGAAATGCTTAAAACAGTAAGCAAGTATTTGCTCTACTTTTATTAGTAGTAATAATAGGAATAGTGCAAGGGAATAGTAATAATTATATACATCATAAACCGTTGTTGCAGTTCCAAAAAAGGAAACCTATAAAAGTATTATATACTCTGCAAGAGAAACATTGGGGAAAAAATGTTTTCTTTAATATCAGCACATGCCACTGATGCTGATTTAAAATTATTCACCTAGTCAAGAGGTCTTCTTTGATCATGATATTGATGGTGCTTCTGGTGGATTTCAGAGTAAGACGGGTCTATTTCTTTCGTCTCCTATTCCACCCCCAGCGTTCACCAAACAAGGTCATCTCTTCTTTAAAAAAAAATTTAAAAAATGGGGACTAGAAGTTCCTAGTACAAGATTAAGTTCTAACCATGTTATAAAAGTAAGTGCTTTTCTCTATAATAAAAGGTGTTTAAAAGGTTCGCTACAGCTTTAAACAGAATTACAATTTACTTCTTTTCAAGTGTCCAGGCCATAAATTCTTCTCAATTCCCTCTCTCTCTCCTTGTCGGAATTAATGAGATCAGATTTGATCAGGGCAGTGATGTGTTCAGAGCCAAATCACACAACAGTGCGTGTGCGGTAATGGAATTTGCATCTAATGCATACATAAATCAAACATCTTTCTGGACATTTTCATATGCATAATGTCATTTCATCCAGTTCTCTCTGTGCAAAAAGGGGGGGGGGAGAAGATTTCTCTCTTTCTTCCTCTCTCTCTCTCTCTCTCTCTCTGAGAGAATGACTTTCTTTAATGCTTTCATTTTATTTTCGCTGACTACAATTCCAGAGAACGCGCTCGGTCGGAGAATCTTTCGGGGCGCGGTTGACAGTTCCTTTTCCGAGAGGGGTCCTTCACATTTATCATGCCTCTTCCTTAGGGGCTTTGTTATGCAAATGTGGCTGAAATTGATAATTCCAAAGTGCTTCATTTCGGGTTCCTTGGCGGTTGGAGATGGTAGATAAAAAGAAACTGACAAGACACACTGATTGCCCTCAATGCTTGTAACTCTCTTGCTAACAAGGCTCGATATTGTTAAAAATTCCTATTGTTATCAGGGTGGCAGTTCCATTATGCAGGCCTTGCAAATTTCTGATTTGAATATTAACCCTTTAATCACCCTTCTCCCCTCCCCCAACCCAGAAATCGGTAGCTATATATATATAAAGAAGACTAAGACGAAGAAGAAAATAAGAAAAGCACACATACACAAATAACCCTTAAGTAAAAACAAGATATTAAATTATTATTATTATTCTATCATGAGTGAACATCTGTGATACATTAACCTTTTTCTTTAATCTCTCTCTCTCTCATACACACACACACACACAGCTCCCAAGATGAGCTTGAATATTTTATAACTAAATATTTTTTAAAGAAAAGAAAATAAGGAAGGAAACTAAACATCTAAATGTATAGCACTAGATTGAATATCATCTTTGCTGTGGCTCCGATTATGAAGGGAAGTTCCCAAGGAAGGATACATTTGAATAGATAGATAGCTTTAAATAGTTGCAGTGTGTGAGACAGAGAGAAAAAGCTTCCACTGTGTTGTCTAATTTGCACTTTCAATTCCTGTTTTTTTGCTAAACTGTACAAAAGTGATTCTGCATTTATTTGCAAGATACATTTCATATTTGCCTATCTTTGTTTCTGACTGGAAACACAGTTTATTCATTAAATTTTGTTTTTGATGGGAGAAACAGTTTGTTCGGTAACAAAGGTAAGATTTAAAACTGGCAGAGAAGGAACCATGTCAGTTTGTTTCCGAAAAACAACAACTCTTTAACTGATGAGGAATCAATTGTCAGCTGTTTGCCTTTCCCTGTTTCATCTGGTGAGGAAGCAGTCCCTAATTTCAGGGCTACTTGCTGTGCAGTGTGCAAACTTTGCTGAAGTATCCTTCAGTCCTGTGCCTGGTGCCGTTGTTTAGCACACACAGTCCTGCCTCACCTAACAAATACAACACAGTTTTACGCTGTACAGAGCTGCACTTGCATTGGGAAGTAACACAGGTGGTCGATCACTGCAAACAACTGACTGGAGTAAAAAGAGAAGGATGGGGGGAAACATACTGAAAAGAAAAGAAAAGAGAAGAGAAGAGAAGAAAAGAAATGCAACAAAAGCTGACAATGAAAAACACTCTCGAAGAATGTTCTCTTTCTTTTACAAGATAGTGCGCATCCCAAAAGTTAACCCACCCCTCCCTTCTAAACACGCAGAACCCTTTCAAATCACGTTGGCTAATTTTAATTTATCATTTCTTCTGCTGGAAAAGAAAGAAAAGAGGATGCTGTGGTTAACATCATTACAAAGCACGACTCTAAATGCTGGTGGAGTTTATCGTGTCTCTGTGGAAAGGGGAGGTTGTGGGGGGGGGGAAGCAAACAAAACAAAATATAGATCATTGCTAACATACATCCAGGCAACAGCAGCAGTCAAACATCTCTGTACAATTACCAGGGCTATGCAACGCAACCAGCGCCTGTCAAAAGAACATCAAAGTTTCCCACCTTCTTCCTTCTAAAGGCTTTGCGAGTGGTGCCTGCCAAATTACAGTAAATAAAGAGACACTTGCTTAACAGCCCCTTCTTTTATATTGAACCAAGTATCTCTCTGCCTGCCCTTATTAGAAAAGCTCGTGCAATATTGCCGCAACTCTTGGGTAACGCAGGATCTCAGTTGTCTTTCATGCCTAGGTATGTTGGCAGATGAAACATTTGTCAAAATGCCCACTGTACATTCCACCCCCCCCATGCAGAAAACTGGGGGGTATGTGCATGTGTTTTCAATTATTTAAAACATCCTGATGATTTTTAAAGCTTTTTTAAAACCCTCATTCTGGTACCATAAAGGGCACCTTCTCTCCCCCCCCCCACCCACCTCACACCACCGCGGCTTCTTCCTTAGTTCAGAAATAGATTCCACTAAAACTGTTTGCTGAAAATTCATCATTTGCTTCTATCATTTATCCTGTCCATTAGACTCACCACTGTTGGTGCATTTTCTCATTGATTTACATATTTCTGTCAAGTACTGTTATTTATGCTCTGTGATATTAACATCGCCACTTGTACCATTAAGATCATTAGCGATGCTAGCTAGACCCAGCTACTCAGCTAGTAACAGGAGTTAGTAGGTCTTGCCTGCGCAAGGATTATGGCGCTGCTACGTAGTTCATCAAAATGAGTTTTAGTGTCAATAACCATTTAAATGAAATCATGCTAACCACTTTGCCAAAAGGGCTCAAGCATCACGGTTGACTTTGCCTTCTCCTGAAAGTTCTTTTTTTTATTCCATCTCAGTAAAATGGGGCCATCTTCTGCCTTGGCAGTGTGATAATATCTGATTTAAAGATAACCAAAGTAGTGTGTGTGTGTGTGTGTGTGTGTGTGTGTGTGTTTGAGAGAGAGAGAAACAGCACTGCCCAAACAACATCCTAAAAGCTCAATTGTAGCAGTTCCAAGAACTATGATAGTAGGACATTTCTATTACTTTCCCCCCCACTTCAAAAAATCCATAATCTCAGGCCCACTTTACATCAATAAGCCAAATTCATCGGACTGTAGAGCAGCATACATATAAGTATTCGTAAAGGTAATTGATGATGCAATTGATTGAATAGTTTCTCTATTTCAATAAGAATAGGAAAATAATTTATCTATGGGAATTAAATATTGGAATATTCTCTCAAGCTGACAGGCATTCAGAATGTGAAAATAGTAGAATTTTTTAATATTTATTTTTTACTTTTTAACACCGTCATGTTTTCGGGTCAATAGACATTTCTGTTTGCTCTGGGTATTGGCCCTTAATTTGAAGGGTGGCATTGTGACCTCTTTTAGTGGAATGGGATTTTTTAGCCCTGTCTTTTAATTGTATAATATAGCTGTGTTTTTCTGGGGTTTGGCTGCTCTTAATATATTTTAATGCAAGTTGCTTTGGGTCACTCTGTAAGAAAGGTGACTAACAAATCATAACAATATAATAAAAAATATACTATTAGTACTATTAACTTGGCACCCAAAATTTCATGGAAATTTGTTTTATTTATAATTGCATGAGAAATTGTCTCCATGATGATGAAGTACTTTCATAGCTACAGCAGTGATAACATGAGTTTCTCTGCTGCGCCTTTTTGAGTTAAGCAGTCATGCACACTGTAGACCAGGGGTCAGCAAACCTTTTCAGCAGGGGGCTGGTCCACTGTCCCTCAGACCTTGTGGGGGGCTGGACTATATTGGGGGGGGATGAATGAATTCCTATGCCCCACAAATAACCCAGAGATGCATTTTAAATAAAAGGACACATTCTACCCATGTAAAAACACCAGGCAGGCCCCACAAATAGCCCAGAGATGCATTTTAAATAAAAGGACACATTCTACTCATGTAAAAACATGCTGATTCCTGGACTGTCCGTGGGCCGGATTTAGAAGGCAATTGGGCTGGATCCTTAGCTTGCCTACCCATGCTGTAGACAATGCACATCGGAACCAGTGGGATAGCAACAAAATGCTTCAGTTGTGGAATCTTGTTATCTGCGATTCTTACCACTCTGTTGATAGACCATCATTCCTTCCCTGTATCAAGTAGGGGTTGGCGGATCTATCAATTTCATTTTCTCTCTTTTTGTTGTTTTTATTCTATCCTTAAATTCAGTTTTCAGTTAAGTAAAACCCTCCTGAAAACTTATCAGCACTTTAGCACAAAGGCCTCATAAACACATCTTTCTATCTTTTTTGTTTTTGTAAGCAGTTTTCTCTATATATGTTATTTTCACAAATACATTCCTTTTCTTTTCTTTTTTTTGCACACTTTCCCCAAATGCATGCATTTGTGTAAGCACTATTTCCTCGGGGAAGTGCATCGCAAAATTTAGAGAAGTGCAAATTTCAAAGGTTGCTGTGTCTTGGGTCACATGTTGTTTTAGAAAATGCAAGTGATGAACCGACCCTGGCTCTGCAATCATCATCTGAGGCCCTTCTTCATGTGCCTTCTGCATGAGAGGTCCAGAGGATGTCAACATGAGAATGGGCCTTTTGTGTGGTGGCTCCCCTGAATATAAAAAATAGTTAACTGTTGCTATTATTACTGCTGGAATGGTCAACAGACATCATCAATGAGGACTGAAAAGTGTGACCTACAATGACATGTTACAGCATGGAAGCCAGACGTCGGGACCAAAGAGCAAAGAGCCAGCCAGAACACAGCAGGCCCAAAGAATAGGACCGCACTAGAGTTCAGAAAACCCTTCTGGCTCAATCAAGGCTCAATTGAAACAGAAAGTTCTATATGTTGCTTCGTGCCCAGAAGGATCCGAAGGCCAGTGTGAGCAGCATGACATTGGAAGATTCTTCCTTGAGAAGGTTGCCAGTTGCAGTTTCATGATTCACCACAGCAGGCTGCTACATACAGATTCAGCATGTCCTTATTTACCAGAGACGGTCACTGTTTTCTGACACTTGTTCCTAATAAATCATTGCCCCACCCTTTATTTTAGGGTGGGGTTTTTTGGATGCCTTGTTATACTTGCTAGTGTGATTTGCTTCAGTTCTCATTCTCTGAGGTTCAACCTTCTCTCCCTACTCTGGCCTATTTCTCAGAGTATGGAGTGGATATACTTTGCCTGTAATGTACACGTGTGTTCATGCTAATGAACCATACAATAAACGGTCCACACACGGCTGACAGCTTGTGAGAAACTTACAGGTCTGGGATAACTCTAACAAGAACAAGTGCTCTATTGGCTTTTGTAAGGCTGCCGGGCTGAAATCTACCCATGCAATCCCAATTTCACTGCCACTTCTGCTCATCACCAGCATTAGATTACACCAAGAGACGTGCCAGGGGAATTTCCCTTCTATAGTGGGACTCTCCTGACTCCTCCTCCCTACTGGCTCCTCCTCCCTGTGTCCCTCCCTCCACAAAATATTGTTCCTGAGGGTCTAATAACTTTCGGAACAGCACTGGGTGGAGCACCAGGGACTGCAGTGAGAACATAAGATGAACCTGCAGGATCAGGCCAAAGGTTAATCTAGCCCAGCATCTAGTTCCAACAGTGAGCAATTAGATAGCTGTTGGAAACTCTCAAGGGGGATCTGGGCAAAAGAATCATCTCCTCCTGTTGCGGTTTCCAGCAACTGATATTCAGAAGCATCACTGCCTTCAACCATGGAGGCAGAGCAAAGCCATCGTAGCTAATAGCCATCAACAGTCTTCTCCTCCATGAATTTGTCTAATCATCTTTTAAAGCCCTCCAAGTTGGTGGCCTTCACTGCTCCGGCGGGAAGGTAAAGGGCGTTTCCATGTGCTGCTCTGGTTTGCCAGAAAATGGCTTAGTCATGCTGGCCACATGACCCAGAAGCTGGCTCCCTCAGCCAGTAAAGCGAGATGAGCGCCGCAACCCCAGAGTCGTCCGCAACTGGACCTAATGGTCACGGGTCCCTTAGTGCCTGATGTGGGAGTGGGTTGCATCGCTTAAATGTGTGCTGCCTCAAGAAAAACTTTCTTTTATTTGTCCCGAGTCTTCCCACATTAGGTTTCATTAAGTGTCCATGAGTTCTAGTGTTTTGAGGGATGGAGAGAGAAAAAGTTCTCTCTCCACTTTCCCAACACTGTGTATAATTTTAGAAACTTATATCATGTGGCCTCATACCTTTCCTCACTAAAAAGTCCCAAATGCCACATAAGAGAGCTGTTCTACCCCCTTGATCATTCCAATTGCCCTTTTCTGAACGTTTTCAAAATCTACAATATTCTTTTTGAGGTGAGGCGATGAGAGAATTGCCAGGATTTGAAGGAGCTGTCTTGCACAAGTGACATTGCTCTTCCACATGCTACAGACACCTTTGAGTCCATACCATCGTACACTGATTATTAGTAATCTTATAATCATGTATTCAATGGATTTAGTGATCAGCCTCACACAATCGCCATGGTGTTTTTTTTTTAAAAAAAATCCAATCAATATTAGACACCCGCTTGTCCAAGGTAGGCAAAGACTATGATTGGCATTTGGTAGTATGGTAATCGCTCATGGAATCACAGAATTGTAGAGTTGGAAGGGACTCTGAGGATCCTGAGACAGTGTGCTGTAGTGGTTAGGAGCGGTAGACTCATAATCTGGGGAACTGGGTTCGTGTCTCCGCTCCTCCACATGCAGCTGCTGGGTGACCTTGGGCTAGTCACACTTCTCTGAAGTCTCTCAGCCCCACTCACCTCACAGAGTGTTTGTTGTGGGGGAGGCAGGGAAAGGAGAATGTTGGCTGCTTTGAGACTCCTTTGGGTAGTGATAAAGCGGAATATCAAATCCAAACTCTTCTTCATCATCTAGTCCAACTCCTTGCAATGCAGGAATATGCGGCTGTCCCATATGGGGTTCGAACCTGCCACCTTGGTGTTATCAGCAGCATGCTCCAACCAACTGAGCTATCCAGCAGTTCAATTTAGCTAATGCTCAGCCACAGCAATGCCAATGACACTCGCTTGTCCCATGCCTGCAATAGCCTCGTTTCCTGTGGGTGCATCATTTGTTATTCAGCAGCCTGACATGCGCAGACAGAGCCCCCAGTAGAACGAAGGAGGCCTGTGACGTCTCTTCATGCCCAGAGTGTAAAGTTACATAAATGTCCTTGCTTGCTGGCATTTAAATTTCCAGTTGCCTCTGTAGTGGAGCCTTGGCAGATTCCGCTTGAATCTGAAAGACAAGCTGTCATCCTGAGAGTCTGCTGCCTACTGCTGAAATTGAGAGGCTTGGCAGATATGCAAACGGTAACTAGGTTTGAGTTGTTTTGATTACAAGTTAAACAGAAAATCATTGGCAGGGCCAATATAAATCTGCAGAGGGGCTTGTTTTTTTTGGCAATAATTTGCGGAGGCATTTTGATCATTGCGGCAGGTCTCGGTAGACCTTGAGTGCATCTCTGAAAGAAGGCCCACCTTTATGCCCGGTCACAGTATGAACAGGTTGTTGGAGGCATGAGCAAATGTGTTTCTAAAATGCATTTATTCCCAGATTCACAAGCATAAATGACATTCACTGGTGTAAGAACACCCTTTGGTGTATGAACCACAAACCAGTAGGGCAATGGCCATAGCTCTATGGTAGGACACATGTTGTGCATGGAGAAAGTTCCAGGTTCAGTGCCTGGCATCTCCAGATAGAACTGAGAGAAATCCCAGTCTGAAGCTCTCTGTCAGTGTAGACAATACAGTGGCCAAGATGGATCAGTGGTCTGATTCAATAGAAACAGTTTCCTATGGACTGTGTGTTAGAACCGTGCTATCAAACCCATAACTCCTCCTAAAGGGTTGTATCCAGGGTTATCCTTCTGCTGGTGGAAAACTCTTTGATCCAACAAAGGCTTCCATTAGTGGAAAGTAGAGGGAGAAGCTTTCCACCAGTCCGCCTGCTCCTCCAGCCTACCACATCCCTTCTTTTCCAAATGCTTCTACAATCCTCTGGAACAGATTTCCTTTTGGTGGGGGACGTATTGGGATCTGAAAGTGGGAACTGGCAAAAAACCACACACCTCCACCCCAATCTGCTGATGTAAGCCTCCACTGGGTCAAAGTGCCCTTTTCCATCAGTGGTGGAACACCATCAGATACAACCTAAAAAAATGAAGTTCTTAACATAAATTCGTCATTCATTTTGCATGGGGTGTGTTTTCATTACTGCTTATTCCACATCCATTGTGTTCCCACAGCTAGTTTCTGAAGCTGCATTCACATGGCATTAGCCACATTCCATATTGATCCTGTAGCTTCTTGACAAATTCTACCATTTGATGCATTCTCCCCCTCTCTGCCCAAACCATCTTCAATTCGTCTAGAAAACTGGATACAGTAATGTGAACATTTGAGACAGCTGCAGCAGATGTCCAGTTCTGGGCACCACAATTTAAGAAGGATATTGACAACCTGGAATGTGCGCATAGAAGAGCGACCAACATGATCAAGGGTCTGGAAACCAAGCCTTCTGGGGAATGGTTGAGGGAACAGGGTATGCTTAGCTTGGATAAGAGGGGACTGAGAAGAGATATCATAGCCACCTTGAAATATCTAAAGGGCTGTCACATAGAGGGCAGAGCAAGCTTGTTTTCTCCTTCTCCAGATGCTAGGACCTGAATGAATGGCTTCAAGTTACAAGAAAGGGGAGTCTGACTTAACATCAGGAAGACCTTTCTGACAGTAAGAGCTTTTCAATAGACTCCCATGAGAGGTGGTGGACTCTCCTTCCTTGGAGATTTTAAAGCAGAGGTTGAATGGCCACCTATCATGTATGATCTAGTTGAGATTCCTGAATTGCAGGGCGCTGGACTTGATGATGCTAGGGGCACCTTCCATAGAATCAAACAATTCTATGATCCTTTGTGATTGAAACAGAATTATATGAGATCTCATTAGAGTGGGGATGAAGAGTGTGCTTGGATGACGTGTGTGCCCACCTGCTCAGGCTGTTGTCTGTTGATGGATAACTTCAAGGCCTCTTCCCTCCCTTCTTACAGTTCTTCATCTTTAAACTAATTTTGCCCTAGGTAGTCCTTCAAACAGGGGATACATTCAAACGGAGGAATTTTCTCTAACATAGCCCTGCAAAGTAGGACACATGGGCACCTTATTTCCAAGGAATATATTCCTGTGTAGATAAGCTATCCAACAAGTTGTTCCCTTGCGATGTTCATATGGGTTTATGCCTGATTTCCTGTGTTGATCTGATAAAAGTAACCTGAACCAACTTTATGTGAGCAAAAAGGGAACGTGCACTTTAAGCCTCCAGTTTCTAGAGAAAACAGCCTGCCTTACCCACATTTGTGTTTTCAACACTATATCCCTTACTTGGAATACTGTGATTTTAAGGTGAGGCTGTGCTGTCGGGGTTTTTTTTTATGGGTTGGGATGGGCGGGGGTGGGGGGAGAAAACAGAATGTTTATATATGTTCCTGCTATTGTTCTTCTCTAGCTGCTTCTTAGACAGATTTCTGTCAAGCTGGCAATGTACAGCAAGAATGTATTTATTTACAGAAGCAATAGTGTCTGTAATTGGAAAGGGTATTTCCCCTTTGTTAGAGTGATAAAAAAAATCTGCAGAACAAAAGTTATTGGAAAGAACCCAAACGTAAAGGATGTACGGCTTCGCAACCTCCCCCTTTTGTTCTTGCACCCACTTATCGCTGCTGCTTTTTAAAATGGAACTGAAGGCAAAGCAAATGGACTTTTGCCAATGCGCAGTATCTTTCCAAGTAGATCTGAAGAAACTTTAGTTGATCCAATTGAATAGCATTGCAATTAGGGCAATAGAATTCGCTCTCAGATCTGCAAAATTGAAACCGCAGAATGTATAAATTGGGGGGGGGGTATTGCTTTGTTGCAAAGTTCATCCACACTTTCTCAAATAAGCTGTGTATTTAACCTTCTTCCCTGATGAGTACATGCTGACAATATTAGTCTGTAATTTAAAAAAAGGTATGTCTGTACATACATATTGGACATCTCAATCCCATTAATTGAATACTAAGATTTTTATTCTTTTTATTTTTCAAGTAAGGTTCGTTCACTTCGTTTTTTACCTTCATTCTGTGTCCTGAATATTCCTGATCAGATGCAGAAATTGACTAAGGGATCTCCAATGTCTGCCTCTTACCTTTTTTATATATTTGCCCTCTGCCTAGCAGGTTGATTGTGTTTTTTAGAGACCACTTACACATGCCAAATCTCTCTGCTAGTGATATACTTCACTACGCCTCTTTCTTACAATGCAAATATTTCTGTGCAATGCAGATCTTATTTTTCCAAATACACAAGATGTTGATATACGGCCAAGAAGAGAAGATGGATTTTTAGATATAATACCATAAGTGCTGAAAAGTATCCCCCTCCCCAAGCTGATTTAACATGGGAAATTGCCAGGTAGATTAATTTTATAGGCTGACTTTATGGGTGTAACATTTCTAGACGAGAAAGCTATGCTTATGAATTTTAGTTTTGTCTGATATCATGGGCATCTTTTTTTATTACCTCAAAGTTAAAATTTAATTACCTCCCTCATTCTTCTGATTCTTTGCTCCATTTTTTTGATCTAATGGGTTGGAATATATGTTCTTTTATTTTCATTGCTTTTTTTTTTTTTACACTTGATACAAACAAATCAATACTTTTAAGGCAGTCACTATAACTTACGCTAAGGAATTAAAAGGTTAGTTCCTTCTTCAAGTGGAACATATAGATGAAGCAACTAACATACATCAGCAACTAACTTTCGGCATGATTTGCCTTAATTCACAAAAGCTGTTTTCAGCTGACTTATTTGTGCTACATGGTCCTAACCTAACACTGAACTTACGACGAAATCCTTATGCAGGTAAGACTCAGAATAGCAACATGGCAGGGGTGGTAGCCTGTCTTTTCATAATGCATTATGAGTAGCATGCATGCTTATACTGAAGATGTCATAAAAGCAAGCGTGTTTAGCTATGTTTCTACATTATCCTAAATATGGATTCACAACACACGCCATAGGAGGTGTGTGTGCTGAATGCCTATGAACAATAGCACACATTTGTGTATTATTCACTCTTCTGTATTTCTGAAACATTCTCTCGAATGCATAGCAGCCCCTCATGAAAAGTAGCTTTTATGGATGTGTTTAGGTTGCATTTTAAATCTCAGCGCTTCAGTCATTTGCTGTTTTGTTTTCTTTGACAGGACTGCAGGAACCTAGCCTGTACTGTGAACCGATCGCATACAAAATTGCTTTTTTTGAAGAGTGGAGGTGTTTTCTCCCCCTTCCTTAATTCAAGGTAAGAGCAGGAGGAGGAAAGAAAGTACCCAACAAACAAATCCTAAAAAAAGAAAGAAAAAAAGAATACAGTGATGTTTGAAAAAAGAAAACACAACTAGGCATGTCTCTTATCTCAGATTTTGATTGCTCGGTTTTATGCCTTGAAGATTCCAGTCCTTTTCTAAATGCCGATAAAAGTCTGGGGTATGACTTTGCTCTCCGTTGCAATAAAGACATGCTCTGGCACTAGAGATGAGCAAATCTGTTAATGCCGGTTTCTTTCACTTTCTCAATTTTCCAATCTTAAGTTCAGTTCTCAATGTTTCCACATCAGTTTGCAGTGTTGTGTGTGTGTTTTTAAAATCCATGAAAATCCATCAGTGTTCTAGTGAAGATTCCTCCTAATAGACACGTTCTTGTATGTACTTTGCCCAAAATGCACATTTTCTGCAAAAGATTTCCCCTAATATGTACAATCCCTCTTTTTATGCTGTTTTCACTAATATATGCCTTTATTGCTCGCTTTACCCTGGTATATGCATTTTTGTACACATTTCTTGGCTGGAAAACTACATTTCAAAATTCAGAGGAGTGCAGATTTCGAAGGTGTCTGTGTTTCATTTTGCTTGTTCATTTGGAAAATGTGAATTAGCTAGGTTCGCCTTCAAGTGCAAACCGAATCAACTTTCTCCCCCTTCCCTGGTGGAACGAGGATTTCCTGAATAGGAATCATGCTGGATAAATTAGGCAACCAGAACTTCCAAGTGATTTATAGCATTTGGAATTCAAGGAGGGGGTGCTTTTGTCCTTGTAAAAAAACAACAGCCACAATTTATAGAATGAATAGAGAAATTAAGATACAAACAGCAGACATTAACTAATGACTTTTCTAAGGATCTCCGTGGGCCATCAATATAAGTTATTTCTGATTCTCCCTTTCCCTTTGGAAGATATGTTTAAGCATTCAAATTAATAAATATTTTTTTAAAGGGGGAAAAAAGTGTGCATCATTTCCCCATGCTCCTCATTGCTATAGTTGGAGTCAGAGTCAGCGCATTAGTCTGATTAAGCATTTGAGTATTCTTCCCTGGTTGTTAACATCTTTAACTATTTATATGGTGTGAGGAAAAAGGTGTCAAAGCAGGGTAAACCGAAGACTAGAGAGATGAAATGTATTGGCTATGACAACAGGAAATAATTGCTTCCCTACCCCCCACCCCCACCCCAGCCGCCACCACCACTGCCGCCCACCAAAAGGAGATCCTGGCACTGTTTGAGGATACAATTCAAATAACATCTTGTTTGCTACTTATTTAAGAACATTGCAATTAGTCCCTACGCTGCTCCACATATCAAGCCAGAGGAGTAGTTTAAAATCCAATAAGTATCGCGTTACAGAATAACCTTTTTGCCGTTTGTCAGAGAACACATAGTCCATATTGGTGAGATATCTGCCAGAGAATCCTGTGCTATTTTGCCTTCCTGATTCCACCCCTTTCCCCCATGTTGCTCATGTCCAACTACATGCAACAATACAAATGATGTCAGGTTTTTAAAAATAAAAACAACAACAACAACAACAACCATGGGGTTTTTCCACTGGGACTTCAGGACACAAGGAGGGAAGCCTGTCTTTGCCTTCCCAGCTGTGATGCCAATGAAAATCTTTCTGCCACCACACTGCTCTTAGCTTTAGAGAAAAAGTTCCCATTGTCACCAATGGGAGCTTTCTTCCCTAAAGCTAATTGAGTCTCAGAAGGGTGATTTTCTTTGGCTGGGGGTCCCCTTGGAAATCACCCCCCCACACCAAAGTCGTCAATTTTGCTGGGCTAACGCAAGCCCTATGTGTAAACCGAGTGTGTCTCCGAAATAGCGAATGTCCAAAACATGTAAATAAAGAGAATTTGAGAAATTTTTTTGAATGTCCAGCTATGCTTCCTCAATTGTTCAGTCATGCAACATTGTGTTCTGGCAGTCATAATCACTTTGTCTGGGACCATCGTTGTGCACATGGGAATGTCAACATTCACCAAATTAGGGACATCCGTTGTAATACTCTCTGTTATTCTCCATCTCTGCTATTTTATAGTACAGTGGTACCTCAGGTTAAGTACTTAATTCGTTCCGGAGGTCCGTTCTTAACCTGAAACTGTACTTAACCTGAAGCATCACTTTAGCTAATGGGGCCTCCTGCTGCTGCCGCGCCGCCGGAGCACGATTTCTGTTCTCATCCTGAAGCAAAATTCTTAAACTGAGCTACTATTTCTGGGTTAGCGGAGTCTGTAACCTGAAGCGTAGGTAACCTGAAGCGTATGTAACCGAGGTACCACTGTATGTGCACATAACCCAAGTTGACTTCTTAGAACAGTGGTTACCCCTATGGAAATAACACCTTGTTTTTCTATAATAAGGAATGTGGGAGGGGAGTAGCTTTGTAAACATAAAAAGTGTTGTTTAGTCGCTTAGTTGTGTCTGACTCTTCGTGACCCCATGGACCAGAGCACGCCAGGCACTCCTGTCTTCCACTGCCTCCCACAGTTTGGTCAGACTCATGTTTGTAGCTTCGAGAACACTGTCCAACCATCTCGTCCTCTGTCGTCCCCTTCTGCTTATGTCCTCAATCTTTCCCAACATCAGGGTCTTTTCCAGGGAGTCTTCTCTTCTCATGACGTGGCCAAAGTACTGGAGCCCCAGCTTCAGGATCTGTCCTTCCAGTGAGCACTCTTTATGATCCAGCTCTCACTTCCATACATCACTACTGGGAAAACCATAGCTTTAACTATACAGACCTTTGTTGGCAAGGTGATGTCTCTGCTTTTTTAGATGCTGTCTAGGTTTGTCATTGCTTTTCTCCCAAGAAGCAGGCATCTTTTAATTTCATGACTGCTGTCACCATCTGCAGTGATCATGGAACCCAAGAAAGTAAAATTTCTCACTGCCTCCATTTAATGTTAAGATAACATTAAAGGCAACAGTGCACACTAAAAAATAATAATAATTATATTATGATTAGCCTACAATTTATGAATAAATATAGGTTAATGCATTCAAATTCAAAACACTCAATGGGTACAATTCCACAGAGTTTAAGATACCTTTAAGACAATTGAAATCAATTCTGCTCATGTTCCCCCTGAATTGAGTCCTGCTGAATTCAGTGGAGTGAACTCCAAAGAAATTTGCTCTGGACTACATCATTAATATGCCAAACTCCATTTTTGATATTGCTGTCAGAGAGAATGCCTCAATGGAACCAGCGTACATTGGTGGTGGTGTCTTTAAGTTTTCCATATGCCAGCTCCAGGCTAGTATAGCTGAGGGGCTGAGGAGATCTGTGGAAGGTTGGATCCAGTGAACCTGAGTCTTCCAGCTCTAACTGGTGATGCCCTGATTTGCAGCCCCACTCTCACCAATAACATTCTTCTGCATTGGTGTAGACTGGGATGGAACAAACTACATATCATCATAACCCATCGTAAACCAGCCATCCACATGGAACCAGGGTTGGTATCACACTGGCAGAGTGATATTAAAAATGCCTTCAACAATTAATTGCACCCCCTTTTTCCAATACTGTGCTTATAGGAGAAATGGAGAAGAAATTCAGTCAGTTTGCACTTTCAAACACAATGCAAGAACTGAAACAAAGGCAAGCATTGAAATTTACCCTTCTCCAAATTTTGCAATGTGATTGTCCAGAAAATTAATGCGTTTACTGGAGGAAAATGTGCATAAAGATGCATGCATTTTTGAAAATAACAAACAGGAAAGCATATGAGGATAAATTGCTTTACAAAAAAATGTGTATATTAGGAGAAATCCACATTAAAATGCTGGTGAATTTCCATGACGCCCTCCCCTACCAAATGCATGGTACAGGAATGTGGAGAACTGAATTTAAGAGCAGAAAAACAATAAATAGAAACTGGAATTGCAGTTTCATCCACTCCTAGCATAGCCTGAGCCTCTCCTCCCTATGCATTTGTCAGATAGGTATGGAATCAGTTGTGTTTTCCTCTTTGAAAGAGAAGACATGGAAGTACTTATAAAGTAAATAAGCTTTAATTAAATGTCATTGTCTAGCATTAATCTTTATAGCTCTTTTCCCAATGGAACAAAGAGTGGATATTCCATTTGTTTTGATTATGGATGCATTTTAAAATAATTCGGGGCGGAGGGGGTTTAATGTGTTCTTGAAGATAGGGGACTATTTGAGCCAACCACTAACTGTGAATATGACTCCACATTAATTTTGAATAACAATGTTGGTGATTTTTTTATTACTTCCTATAGAGCATTGATAAATGTTTTGATAAAGCTCAATACAATACATTATTTTATTTTATTTTGAAGGAGACCCCTGTCACAAAAAGACCGCTCTATATTTACTCAGCTTAAATTCTAGATTTCCCAATAATTCAGAACAGCAAGCAATTGGGGCTGAGCCAAATGCTTTAGCCAAGCCAGATTCCAGAAGTTTCGGGAAAGGAAACATCACAAACAAGAGACAGACATTTCAGTGGGGAATATAGGAAGTTGACTTATACTGAGTCAGACTCTTGGTCCAGCTAACTCAGTACCATTGACACTGGCTTGCAACAGCTCTGCAGAGTTTCAGACAGACAGAGATACTGGGGGTCAAAATGGGACCTTCTGCAGACAAAACAGATTTGTTAGCACTGAACTGCGGTCTTTCTTGGGAGAGGAGGACTTTAGGAGAAGGGAATTAGCTTATTACCCCCATCGTTCTGCCTGGACACTGAGGTCCAGCACCAAGGGCCTTCTGGCGGTTCCCTAGCTGCGAGAAGCCAAGTTACAGGGAACCAGGCAGAGGGCCTTCTCGGTAGTGGCACCCACCCTGTGGAATGCCCTCCCACGAGATGTCAAAGAGAAAAACAACTACCAGACTTTTAGAAGACATCTGAAGGCAGCCCTGTTTAGGGAAGCTTTTAATGTTTAATAGACTATTGTATTTTAATATTTTGTTGGAAGCCGCCCAGAGTGGCTGGGGTATAAATAATAAGCTGTTGTTGTTGTTGTTGTTGTTGTTGTTGTTGTTGTTGTTGTTGTTGTTGTTGTTATGGTACCTCGGGTTACATATGCTTCAGGTTACATACACTTCAGTTTACACACTCCGCTAACCCAGAAATAGTGCTTCAGGTTAAGAACTTTGCTTCAGGATGAGAACAGAAATCGGGCTCCAGCAGCGTAGAAGCAGCAGGAGGCCCCATTAGCTAAAGTGGTGCTTCAGGTTAAGAACAGTTTCAGGTTAAGAACGGACCTCCGGAACGAATTAAATACCTAACCTGAGGTACCACTGTATTATATCAATATTACAAAGTGATTAGAGGACTTCTGTCCTCTTTGTAAAGGTAAATGTCACCCCAAGCAACTCACATTGCACACTTTCAAAATGGGACTGGAAAGATTTCTGGAATGAGGAGCACTCTATGGGGGGGGGGGGGAATTGTGGTTGCCCCAACCTCCCAAAGATATCACTGAATTCTTTTATTCACACACTCTCACACAGAAACACATGCTGTAATAGGGGATGTGAGATCTTTGCATGTCCCTACAAATATTTATTTACCATGTGAAAGAGGCACTTCCATTTCTGAACAAGACATTTCTCAATCAACTATGCATCGGGGGGTTGTTGCCCCTGAGTGAGAGGGCACAGGTGCCACAGGCATGCCCCATATAAGGAGATATGGATCTATCAATTCAAATATCTGCACTGGGGTTGTGTACAAACAGGCTAAACAGATCGCTATGGGTTTACCCACACTTAACTCGCCTTCTTGACTTTTTGAATGAACCTTTTTATGAGGGGGAGAGTCAGGAGGAGTCCATTGGCCCTGCCTGCTTGCTCACACCACTGCCCCTATTCCAGAAGCTCCCCACAACTTGAGGGATGAACTTCTGCATTCAAACACCTGTTGCAGGCTCCCCATGCGACTCAGAACTTTGACCTTTCAGTGCCAGTCTCCTGCTTGGCTGCAGTACAGTGAGCTGCGATCTTAAGAACCAGTTGGCTTTGTATTTCACAGTCAGTGATCGGAGGACACTATGGGGATGTCATCCCATGTCTTACCATCTCATAGCAGACACTTAAAAAGAAGGAATTGTACCACCACTATTCTACTGCCCAATCAGAAGGGCAGAAGGTGTCCCTTCATCCTGTGGATTTGCAAAAGATTTATAGGAAGGGCTGTGACTAAGTGCAGAGCATCTGATTTGCATTCAGAAGATCCTGGGTTCCATTCCTGGCATTTTCAGGTAGGGGTGAAATCGTGGCATTTCACTGCCAGTCTGTGTAGATCCTACTGATCTACTTGATGGATCCAATGGTCTGACTCAGTTTAGGGCAGCTTCCTATGTTCCCGTTACTTCTGTTTCCTGCTGAAAGGGTTCTGTATCCTGTCACTTTCACAGAGAATGATTGCTGGCTGCGGATTTCTTTTGTTTTCTCTCAAACTTGCCTTCCATCTTCACAGATATCAAGATCAATTTGTTCTTGTACGAAAGACGCTAAACCGGTTAAGCAAAGTGAACAGAATGTTCCTCATGCAAACAAATGAAGTGTGAGCACTACTTTTAGATATTGATTCCTCACATCATTGTACTTTTTTACGCAACTTTTTACCCAGTTGCCATGCAAAATGTCTGTCAGTCACACAGGCGCCCTTCTTTCATTAAACTTCATGAGCTCAGACAGAGCTACTGGAGGCCAGGCAGCTTGGCTGTTGCCATGCGGTTTTCAAACAGAGCTAGAATGATGTGCGATGCTTTAGCCTGAGTCACATGGAGCCATGGGAACAGATATATGATTTCCATACAACACCCCTGTGAAATATGCTATGCCAGTCTTCAACATGGTCCTCTCCTGGGACCAACTAGTTGCACTAGCAAATGGTAGGGCAATGATTCCCACCAGCACAACAACCCCGCCCCCCTCTGCTCTCACAGCACACTTCTGTGCACTCCCAAATACGTTCTGGAAGATCGGGAGATCCTTCAGAACAGCACATGGGGAGAGGAGAGGGGAGATCATTCCATCAGACAAGCAAACATGCTTGTGCTGATGGAACGATCTCCTTATCATTACTTTGAATACAACTCCTGAACTGCAATTCCCATCAGCTCAATGAGTGGCCAATAGCCTGGGATGATGGCATAAACATATGGAGGGCATCAGGTTGGGAAATGTTGTGCTATGTCATTAAAAAGGTAAAGGGACCCCTGACCATTAGGTCCAGTCGTGACTGACTCTGGGATTGCGGCGCTCATCTCGCTTTATTGGCCGAGGGAGCCAGCGTACAGCTTCCGGGTCATGTGGGCCAGCATGACTAAGCCACTTCTGGCGAACCAGAGCAGCGCACAGAAACGCTGTTTACCTTCCCGCTGGAGTGGTACCTATTTATCTACTTGCACTTTGATGTGCTTTTGAACTGCTAGGTTGGCAGGAGCAGGGACCGAGCAACAGGAGCTCACCCCGTTGTGGGGATTCAAACCGCTGACCTTCTGATTGGCAAGTCCTAGGCTCTGCGGTTTAACCCACAGCGCCACCCGTGTCCCGCGTCATTACATAGTAGCAATCCCATATCAAAATGTGTGGCAGCAGCCACAGTACCTAAAAGTTTAAAAACCAGTGTATTAGCTGCAATTAGCCTCCAAACCCCCTTATAATTGTAAATGTGTAAAGTGTTACTCCTCATACATGGGCATCTGTTTGCCCCAAACACCTGAACCTTGCAAAGATCTTTTGCTCACCAGCCACCAAGCACCATTGACCATCCTACTAACTATGACTAGACTGTGGATGTGGATGGAGGGGAGATACACAGGGATATCTGAGAAAATGCAGATATTGAAGCCGCTAAAGAAATGGCACACTACTACCAGTGAGGTAGGTAATAGTGCTGAATACGTATATTGTTCTCTCCATGTGTGTGTGTGTGTGTGTGTGTGTTCTTTCCCTGTGGACGAGGCTCACCTGATGTTCCAGATGTGTGCAGACGTTGCATTCTAGAATCCACTTCCCCTTCTCAGCTGGGATGAACAGCTATGTATAAAAAGATGCATCGCCATATATGCTTTTAGGACCAGGTGTGTTATTTTGGTTCTTTGGGAGCAAAGGATGAAACGTTTCAGTAAGGAGATGCTGAGACAGGTAATCATGTTGAGACGGGTAATCATATCCTGATTGTTTGTGCTGTGGAGGCAGATAAGTGCCCTGGAAATGCATCCTTTGTTGCTTAATAATCCCAGCCTGTGTGCTTTAAAGCTGCATCTGCTGTGGGTGGGGAAATAGCCTTATGACTTAAAAAGCCAACCGTTGGGGTTGAGAAATATGCAGTGTTTCAGGACCTGGCAAGGCCAGCCCAAGCTATTTGGCTGCCCGAGACAAAGCAACAAATGTCCCTCCACTGGACATTCAGTGGTAAGAGCAGACACTTTGCATGCAAGAGGTTCCCAGGCTCAATCCCTGGAGTCTTTTTAAAGGAGGACATTTACAAGGCCCAAGCCCTGAGCCAAAGAGGGCTTATTTGGAGGGGCTTGGGCTTCAGATGAGTTGGGGATACACAGCCACGGATTGCTGTGAGTCAGGCTGGAGTGGCTCAGAATCATTCCTGGGTGTCTCAGGAGAGGGTGTCAGACAGGAAGGATAGGAAGACAGAGCGGGAAAACTATGTGAGAAAAGATGAGACCAATTTGACTGGTGGCTGTGTCTCCCTGGGAAAAAGTAGGCCTGGCACCATGGCTTTCCTTCCTGCCAGATGCCCTACGCAGCAGGATCAATCTTGACTGGACTTAACTGCCCAGGGGTCCTTACCTTTTTACCTTAAGTGGGAGGATCCAATCCTGCATGGTGCTGGCAGTAAGCAGTGTTTCCTTGTGTGCACCACCGGCCATTTTTAAACCCTGTTTTCACTGTACGTTAAAATAGAGTTTGAAAACCCTTTAAAATAATAACGCTTAGCCCTCTCCCTGAATTGGGAACAGATTTGAGGTGGGTGGCTCCCAGGGCAGTGCAGGATGACTCACACCGATCTAGGGGCCACGGGGTGGATCGGTGTGTGTGTGCCATTGCACAGCCCAACCAATTATACTTTACTGGTGTCATCAAATGATGTTTCTCCTCCCGCACTGAATGTGTTTCCTTGGCGCCCTCATAGGAGACTGCAAATAAAGCCCACAGGTGCCAGCCGTGTGGAAAATTTGTTTCAGCCCAATATCAATTAAGGCTTACAGATCCAATCTATTTAACAATGGCTGCATCAGTCAGATGGGTTGTATTATGCCTGTCATTTGTAAGTGTCCAGCCATCTTCCAAAAGGGTGTGATTCATGAAGCTGAAAGAAGTGATTTGCCTTAAAAAAAAAAATTATGAATGCTCCTTCTGCCTGCAGAACCCCTTAATTCCCGTTACACATGTCAGCATATTATGACTGTGTGCTGTCAAATTCTAATGATGAAAATTTCATTTTTCTACCTTTTCACGCTGAGTTTGAGAACTATATGTTGGAAATAATTCCCTGACTAAATTTCATCTCCAGACACTAGACACAAGCATTCTGGGCATTGTCTTCTCTCTGTAATCCCTCTTTCTTCCATTTACTACTGGGCTTTGTTTTGAATATTGAGTACAATGTTCACTATCAAAAACAAATCATAAGTGAGAGCAGGGAATGTCTCTCTCTTTCCAGAATCTCTGGTCAATTCTAATAAATCCTAACTGGTCATTGCAATAGAGAGAGAGATGTGTACATTTATAGTCATATCTAAAAATGTTCAGCTAATGATCCAACAGTAGTTAAGCAGTTTTATATAAATGATTACCAAATCTAATCATGTTAAATATGTTTTCCACAAGATCTAAATTGAAGTCACTGAAGAAAGTGCAAGGCAACTTACAATTGATATTAGGTTGTAATATGTGATGTATTATGTGCAGACTGTGTATGTTTGCTTGTATGTTTATAATGAAAAATAAAATAAATGTACACTCAGGAATACATGAGCATTCCAAGAGTTGAGCTTTAACAAGCACTTGATTTTTGCATTTGGTAAAAGGTTCAAAAGAGGTCACTAGAGATGGTCAATTTCAGAGTTTCGTTTTTTCCAATCTTAAAGTCAATTCATATCTTTTTTTAAAAGAAGAGTCTACACAAAAATGTGTATGTATTTTCATGCACATTTCTTCTAATCTGTGCATTTTTTCTGTGCAATTTAAACATACACATTTCTGGATGCAATTTTCCTTAATATAATTCACATACAACTGCCTTTTACCTGTCTTGTCTAATCACTAGTGATGGTCATTCCTTGTAACAGTAATCCATGCTCTTAGAACTTGCTGTTTGGATTACTGTAATGAGCTGTACAGAGGGCTGTCCTTGAAGATAACACAGAAGCTGTAGTTGTTTTTTTTTTTTAATGCAGCGACCAGTTGATCAGCCAGCTAGAACTGTATGTCACTGATTCTGAAGGAGTTGCACTGGCTGTCAATATGCAGCTTCCCCACTTGTTTTGCTTGTCGGAAAACTTAGCTGAGGACATCATGGGGTTTTCAGGAAACACAGGCATCCAGGAAGCTGACAGAATTTGGACCACAGGAGATATGATTTCTAGAATGAAAGAAAGGTCACTCACATGCATCCCTTGGCCGACTTGAAAGGAACACAACAAAAACTTGGCATTCTGCCCATGCATCTCACCAAACTTTTCTCTCTACTTTCATGAGTTTTGGTTACAAATTGATGGAGGATGGTTGAAAAAAATGCAGGAAAAATATTCAACACAGAAGTAAGTTGGTGCCTCCTCAGCACACCTTTACGGACAAGTCCAGATGAGCAGACTTGACCTCACCTGGAGTACTGTGTCCAGTTCTGGGCACCACAGTTCAAAAAGGACACTGACAAACTGGAACGTGTCCAGAGGAGGGCAACCAAAATGGTCAAAGGCCTGGAAACGATGCCTTATGAGGAACGGCTAAGGGAGCTGGGCATGTTTAGCCTGGAGAAGAGGAGGTTAAGGGGTGATATGATAGCCATGTTCAAATATATAAAAGGATGTCACATAGAGGAGGGAGAATGGTTGTTTTCTGCTGCTCCAGAGAAGCGGACACGGAGCAATGGATCCAAACTACAAGAAAGAAGATTCCGCCTAAACATTAGGAAGAACTTCCTGACAGTAAGAGCTGTCCGACAGTGGAATTTGCTGCCAAGGAGTGTGGTGGAGTCTTCGTCTTTGGAGGTCTTTAAGCAGAGGCTTGACAACCATATGTCAGGAGTGCTCTGATGGTGTTTCCTGCTTGGCAGGGGGTTGGACTCGATGGCCCTTGTGGTCTCTTCCAACTCTATGATTCTATGATTCTATGATCCAACCTGGGACCACCAATGCCTCTTTCTGCTCTCAACAGTTCAGGAGCCTACACTGAAAGGTTGTAGCATGTTGCTAACTTGTTTGTGCTTCTTGTGGAACCTGTAAGCTCATGAAGCTCTTGCTCAATTACTCCACATACTGCCATGTCTTCAATCCTGGGGGAAATTGGTTAAAAAATAATAAGGCTTGCATTTGCAAAGCACACACAAATGATAATAAAAAGAAATTCCTGTCATTTCAAGTGGCTGAGATAACCTTGCCACTGGAAACTATTTTTGCAGTCCTCCTTGAAAGGAGAATTTGTTGACACCATATTCAATAATAACAGCCCAGCACTAACTTTAGCACATTGCAAATACTCAACTACAGAAAACCTTATCGATCCATCTGTTTTTATGCTCGTTGTTGAAGCACCATATGTAAAGTAAAGGAAACCAGATTCCAATTTAAGTCATTAATAGATTGGTTTCAAAATTTATGTTACCCATGTCCAACAAATCAAGAATAAAAGCATGTAAAAGGCTCAGTAGGCTGTATTGAATTACTCATTCTTTCCACAGTAAAAGCCGTTAGCTAGGGATTGGCCAAAGAATTTTAAATATCTCATTATATATATGTGTCATTGTTCAAAGTGTCCCTAAATGGGATTAAACAATAGTCACTCAAGAATTTCCTGCAATGTCTGTTTCCAACCTCACCTTGACTTAAATTAAGGCTAATGATATGTTTTCAGTGTAAGGTAAAAGAAGGATTTTCCTTGAATGACTTTCCACGTTTTGAAATCTAATTCATTAGGAGCACTTCTGTCAAATGATTACTTATTCTATCTCATTGTCTTAGAGGATTTAACTCTAAAACACACATGTTTGATATGAACTTAATGACCATTTTATAAACGCAGCCCAAGTGAGCCGGCGTTTGCTGGCAAATTCCTGTTTGTGCTTGGAATTAAAAAGGATGCCAAGTGGGGCTTTTCAAAGACAGCTGATTGCGTGTTTGGAGTTATTTTTAGTTCTCATGCGTATGTACATATTCATTTGCCTTTAAGACTCACGGGTAGAATTAAGATGATATCCTGGGGGACGGGGGACGGGACGGGGAGTACAGGAGAGACACTCCTTTCCCAAAAGTGTTGTGATTTGATTAAACTGGGCTTTCCTCAGAATTTTAGCCGTTTAAAAATCCTTGTCTTACGTGACCAGGAAATCAGGAATTTCCTGGTTTATGTCTGCCATGAACATAAGAACTAAGAGGAGCCTGCTGGCTCAGGCTAATGGCCCCTCTGGTCCAGCATCCTGGTCTCAGATGCCTGTGGGAAACCAGCAAGTAGGACACAAGCTCAAGATCACTCTCTCATCATGATGGTGGATTGTGAGAAACTGTGGAAAAAGGGGAATCGAATTTACAGCTTGTAATGTATTAAGAGAAAATTTGATGAAAATGATGTACAGATGGTATTTAACACCAGTGAAGTTAGCAAAAATGTATCATACTCATGATAATAAATGCTGGAAATGTAGAGAAAAAGAAGGAACCTTTTACCACATGTGGTGGATGTGCCCCAAGATAAAAGACTTCTGGGAAAGGATTATAATGAATTGAAAAAAGTGTTGAAAACACATTTATTAAAAAATCAGAAGCCTTTTTATTTGGTATAGTGGCGGGTGAAATCCCCAAAAAGGATGTTATTTTTCTTCTTCTGTATACCACAACAGCTGTGAGAATATTGTTAGTGAAGAATTGGAAGAAACAAGATTTACCAACTATCAAAGAATGGCAGATGAAGATGATGGACTTTATGGAACTTGCCGAACTGACCGGGAGACTCCGAGACCAGAGAGAAGAAACGGTGGAAGAAGACTGGAAGAAGTTTAAGGAATATTTGAAAAAATATGTTAATATTTAAACCTTTGGAAGTGGATATAGGCTGTAGGGTTAGAAGTAGAAGATAGGGTATTTTAAAATAGTATTATTTGTAAGTGATAAAATGTGAAGTTATTTTAAGTGTGGTTAAAAAAAAGGTGGTTAGAAATTATGATATATGTAAACTGCTAAAGATGAAGTAAAATGAAAATCAGATAGGTGGGACTTGGGGAAGCCCACTTAACAATGTTTAGAAAAATAAGGATATGACAAGAATTTGTTCGTATTGTTTGTCTTTTCTGTTTGTGTTTTTTATTCGTGTTATAAGATGAATAAAAAAAAATGGGGGGGGGGGGAGAGATCACTCTCCTCTCCTTTGTTTTCCAGCAACTGGTGTTCCAAAGCATTACTTCCCTGCTCAGCGCCTGAGGGCACCAGTCCTGCCACTCACCACCCGGCCCAGGGCAGGGCCTGATGGGCTCCATAAAGGACTGCTGCCACTGCTGCTGCTTCTGGGCAGAGAGGGCTCCGATTTGTTTTTGTTTAAATTGCTGTTATTTTTTACCTATGTCATTTTAAACTGTGATATTAATGCTGTATTTAGATTTTGATTTATGCGGAAATTGTTTCCCATTTGGCTGTGCATTTTTTTTTGATGTGGTTTATTTATTGTTTATGATTTTTCTAATTATGTAAATCTTGTTATGCTGTAAGCCGCCTTGAACATTGTTTTTTTAACTGTGGAAAGGCGAAATACAAATAAAAAATGATGATGATGAAGCTTTTAATGTTTAAGAGGTTATTGTATTTTAATGTTCTGTTGGAAGCTGCACAGAGTGGCTGGGGAAACCCAGCCAGATGGGCGGGGTATAAATAAATTATTGTTGTTGTTATTATTATTGTTGTTGTTGTTGTTATTACTGCCTCCAACCATGGTGTCAGAACATAACTATCATGGCTAGTAGCCATTGAGAGCTTTGTCCTCCGTGAATTTGTCTAATGCTCTTTTAAAGCCATCTGAGTCGGTGGCCATCACTGCCTCCACAGTTCCAAAGTTCAGGGCTTCTTTTTTTCCTTTCCACCCAGTCTCTAAACGTTTCATGTCAGAAAGTTGTTGTTGTTTAGTCGTTTAGTCGTGTCCGACTCTTCGTGACCCCATGGACCAGAGCACGCCAGGCACTCCTGTCTTCCACTGCCTCCCGCAGTTTGGTCAAACTCATGCTGGTAACCTCAAAAACACTATCCAATCATCTCGTCCTCTGTCGCCCCCTTCTCCTTGTGCCCTCCATCTTTCCCAACATCAGGGTCTTTTCCAGGGAGACTTCTCTTCTCATGAGGTGGCCAAAGTATTGGAGCCTCAGCTTCACGATCTGTCCTTCCAGTGAGCACTCAGGGCTGATTTCCTTAAGAATGGATGCGTTTGATCTTCTTGCAGTCCATGGGACTCTCAAGAGTCTTCTCCAGCACCATAATTCAAAAGCATCAATTCTTCGGCGATCAGCCTTCTTTATGGTCCAGCTCTCACTTCCATACATCACTACTGGGAAAACCATGGCTTTAACTATACGGACCTTTGTTGGTAAGGTGATGTCTCTACTTTTTAAGATGCTGTCTAGATTTGCCATCGCCTTTCTCCCAAGGAGCAGGCGTCTTATAATTTCGTGACTGCTGTCACCATCTGCAATGATCATGGAGCCCAAGAAAGTAAAATCTCTCACTGCCTCCATTTCTTCCCCTTCTATTTGCCAGGAGGTGATGGGACCAGTGGTCATGATCTTCGTTTTTTTGATGTTGAGCTTCAGACCATATTTTGCGCTCTCCTCTTTCACCCTCATTAAAAGGTTCTTTAATTCCTCCTCACTTTCTGCCATCAATGTTGTGTCATCTGCATATCTGAGGTTGTTGATATTTCTTCCGGCAATCTTAATTCCAGCTTGGGATTCATCCAGCTCAGCCTTTCGCATGATGAATTCTGCATATAAGTTAAATAAGCAGGGAGACAATATACACCCTTGTCGTACTCCATGTCAGACAGAGCCAGTGGTAAATATGAGTGTTGGCAATGGATGCATCTTATGCAAGGTATTTGATTCCCTTGCTTTCGCATCTTTGGCTTGATGGAGCCAAAATAATACCATGAATGAATAAGAGGGAGGTATTATCATGCTTGGGATGCGGGTGGCGCTGTGGGTTAAACCACAGAGCCTAGGACTTGCTGATCAGAAGGTCAGCGGTTCGAATCCCTGCAACGGGGTGAGCTCCTGTTGCTCGGTCCCTGCTCCTGCCAACCTAGCAGTTCGAAAGCACATCAAAGTGCAAGTAGATAAATAGGTACCGCTCCAGCGGGAAGGTAAACGGCATTTCCGTGTGCTGCTCTGGTTTGCCAGAAGCGGCTTAGTCATGCTGGCCACATGACCCAGAAGCTGTACCCCGGCTCCCTCGGCCAATAAAGCGAGGTGAGCGCCGCAACCCCAGAGTCAGCCACAACTGGACCTAATGGTCAGGGGTCCCTTTACCTTTACCTATTATCATGCTTGGGGAGGCTCATAGCTCAGTGTCCCCAGCATCTCCATGTGGGGCTGGCTGGGAGAAACCCCTCTCTGAAATTTTGGTGAGCTGCACCCATTTAGTATTGAAAATACTGAACTCGATGGACCAATGGTCTGACTCGGTATAAGACAATTTCCTATGTTCTGAACTCCAAAGTGTGTAGAGATACAAAAAAATAAAATAAATCATGAAATGAAAATAGGCATGAAAGTTGAGTATTATGGGTTTTTTGGGGCACGGGGGTAGATTGAAACATTGAAAACTACTGGCAGGAGTTGGAATGGAACTGAATCCTGAGCAGAAGCAGTTTGCACTGCAACAGTCTTTAGGTTATTGGTCCCCACTCAGATGTAAATGGCAGTCCCACCATCCCATAACCACTTATTGTGATCATCCATGAATGCGTTTGACCTGAGGTTGCTCTATGTTAAGAATGACCATTTGTGAGAGTACACATTTTATTATTATCAGGTGACTTATTTTGAATAACCCAGCTATGGAGAGGGAAAAGGAAAGAGCATCATAGCTGACTCCTTGATCTTAGCTATTTTCTTGCGTCTGAGATTTCACTAGGCATGATCTTTATGTTTTGCAAGATTTTATTTGCAAGCACAAATAAGAGAGGCAACTTTTTTTCTACTGGGGCCCCAGGGGCCCTGGAACTCCTTACTAGTAAACATTTGGAAATCTGCCACATCCCGATCCTTTCGCAAGGCCCTGAGATTTATTTGTTTCAGATGGCCTTTGCCACTCTCTTGGGTGGGAGACTGTTTCTCTTCACCTGTTCTCTGTAAAACTGCAGCTACTGTTTTGTATTACGATTGCTACTTGAGAATTTTACAGGGTTTGGGTTTTTTTATTTTTAGAGTTTGTATCATATTATAGAATCATAGAATCATAGAGTTGGAATAGACCACAAGGGCCATCGAGTCCAACCCCCTGCCAAGCAGGAAACACCACCAGAGCACTCCTGACATATGGTTGTCAAGCCTCTGCTTAAAGACCTCCAAAGACGGAGACTCCACCACACTCCTTGGCAGCAAATTCCACTGTCGAACAGCTCTTACTGTCAGGAAGTTCTTCCTAATGTTTAGGTGGAATCTTCTTTCTTGTAGTTTGGATCCATTGCTCCGTGTCCGCTTCTCTGGAGCAGCAACAATAGAATATTGTTGTTCATATTCTATATTTGAACTGTCAATATATAAATATGTAGATCTCCTTGGAAGAGTATAATTCTGATGTTTTAAAATAAATAAATAATTCGAAACCCAGAAACCTCAGTGACAAAAAAGAAAATTGCATTTTTGAAAGACATTGAATGGTTTAAATAGTGGGTGCATGAAATAGCACAGCCCAGGCTCTAGCCTGATGCACGTTACTTGCATGTGGGATTCTCATGTCCCCAGGGCGGGTGCGCTCCCAAGGGGGGTGGAGTGTGCTCCAGAGGGAGCAGGATGTGGAGGGTGCCCTCCCAGGTGCAGGATAGCCACTCGGGTGCATGGAGCGGTGCATGCACCCTGCAGCTGGGAGTGGAGCAAGCCGCCCATGGGGGACATTCGGTGCACTGCCCTCTTGCGACTCCCAAGCCTCCCCCAAGCTGTCAAAATGAAGGGGGAAGGGGGGAATGCCACCGGCAAACCGGTGCAGCTCCCTCCTTACCCCGACAACTCAGGGTAGGCATGGGAGTTGCAGGTGGAATGCATGCCAAATATCACCCCCCTCAGAGAGCCAGTGTGATGTAGTGGTTAAGAGTGGTAGACTCGTAATCTGGTGAACTGGGTTCGCTTCCCTGCTCCTCCACATGCAGCTGCTGGGTGACCTTGGGCCAGTCACACTTCTCTGAAGTCTCTCAGCCCCACTCACCTCACAGAGTGTTTGTTGAGGGGGAGGAAGGGAAAGGAGAATGTTAGCCACTTTGAGACTCCTTAGGATAGTGATAAAGCAGGATATCAAATCCAAATTCCTCCTCCTCAGCGAAGACACCCGGGGCAGTCCGCCCCCCACCGCACCCCCTTCCTTTGCCCCCTGCTCATGTGTCAAAGTAGGAATGGGGCCATATTACTCCTGCAGCCCCTGACATCACTACCCGTGCCTTCAGACATCCAAAGAAACTCCTATGAGTGCGCAGCTGCTTGTGGACATAGACTTCATGTGATCAGGACAGATGTGCAATTGAGTATCCTGACCACAAAAAGCCCCAATGCACAACACATGAATAGGGCTTCTGTTAAAGCTACAATCCTACACACACTTACCATGGAATAAATCCCACTGAAACCAAGGAGGTCTGCTTCTGAGTAGGCATGTATAGGACTGCTCTCCAAAAGCATTCTGAAATGAAGAGAGAAACTTTGCATTGTCTGTTTTAAAATCCAGATAACTGTGATATTGAACATAATGTGCTTCTATGTTGGCTCACTCACCTGAAATATTCGTTGCATGACAGGCTTGTGATAGATGGATGTCAGAAATTCCCTTATCTGGATCTCTCACTTGACAGCATAGCAGACGCTGTTACTTTGGGGTCTTTGAAGAAAAGCCATGCTCAAGAAAGCTTGCAGAAGGTTATTGTTGCTGTGTATTGAATCTCCAATATGGCAGGAAGGTTACAGAAAAAGACCAATACTCCCAATTGTTTCTATCAAATGTGACTGGTACAATTCAGGGCTCATGCGTGTATCCATAGTGTGTACAGCTTGGTGTGAACGATAGGTTGTTTTGAAGGGCAGCTGAAAGAAATTGCTTTCCTCGTTTTGTACACATTCTTTGAGCATCCTTAAGCACTCCCTATTTGAGGTAATATTCTATACTTGAACTGTCAATATGGGGTAAGATTTCAGCACTTGTTTTAAATATATTTGGGTTGCTTCATGATTTAGTTGGTGGCATAAGAAGACTGAATCTGGCATAAGATTAAATGACAATGAGGCTAATTCAATACAATGGACTTTTACCCCAAGGCCTCTGAGCCACATTTTCATCTCTCTGGAGAAGTGGCTGCCATTTTAGGTTGGGACTGCACCCATTGCATCCCAGGAAAAACATCACAGCAAGAGGAAGTCCAGCCTGGCCCCATCCATCAGCCAAGATGGAACAACTTCGGTGGGATTTCTCCTCCCCTTCCTGGAAGAAGGGGCACCCAACTCCCAATTGAACAGGGCAGCACCCTCTTGCCCCTGCCACCAGCCCACTACCATGAAGAAGATTGGTAGCCCTGTGGCTGAAGAAGCAAGCGAAAGTAACTCTCTTACCCCCAGCCACTGGCCAAAGGAACAAGAACCACCAACTGATATTCAAACGAAAACAGCAGCAAGGGATGATCAGCCTTGCCCAAACCTGGGTGGCATGGGGGGTGGAACGTTTGGAACACACCACTTTCCTCTAGCACTGAAAAACAGAAAACTATCTTTCACCTTCCCATCCCTTCCTTTGTGTGATTTTCTTTTCCAGTTTGTATGTATAATGGAAGGGCTCACCACTCTTTATTTCATCAAGTTAGGACCTTTCCTTAATTCCACTGATAGCAGAAAAATAATGGTCCCAGGAATAGGTGCTAACAGAACAGGGTGAGACACCCTCTGACCAGCCTTACCTCTGAGGTGGTAAGGGCAGTCAGATCTGATCACAATTAGTGACTTCCTCTTGGGGGTGGGGTGGGGGGAATTCGATTCAGAATCCATACTTCCTGAAACAATACATGAACTACAAAACAGCAATTTGAAATTCAAACTCCTCTCAGATTTGTAATGCAGTCCCTCAACAACAACAAAAAGATGTTCCAAAATGTGTGTATTAGGGTAAAGTTGTGCATAAAAATATAAATGAAATTAGTTAATGCGTTTGACTGTCTTAAAGTCAAGCAGTGTACCAGACAATGACTCCACCACTTTCAAGAACCTTGGACCCTGGCTGCGATAGTGAACCAACATGTTAACCGTGGGAATCCAACTTTTCATTTCTCTCTGTTAATCCTTCCACAGATCAGGAAATCCTTGCATCCAAGCTCTATCACTTCGCTTCAGCTTTCTGGTTTCATGGACATTTCTCACCTCTCCAAAAATCTTGAGTTCCAGCTATCTGCATGTGATTTTCCTGTTTTTCGCCAGTCTTTCCATAGCAAAGCCAAGTCTTCAAAACTCCATCTCATGTAGGGCAATACTCTGCCTTTAGCCTATTCCCTCTGTTTTTTCAGCAAAAACTTAGACCACAGCCACACCTTATATTTATATTTATATTTAGGGCCATACCGGGCCCTAAGGAAGTTAGATTAGCTTCAACTAGGGCCTTTTCAACTCCCAGAGCCAGGGCCTTTTCAACTCTGGCTCCCTCCTGGTAGAACGTTCTGCCTCATGAGACCAGGGCCCTGCAGGATCTGATTTCTTTCCACAGGGCCTGTAAGACAGAGTTGTTCTGCCTGGCCTTTGGCTTGGAGCCAATTTGATTCCCTCCCCCTCTTTCTTTTTTCTTTTCCTTCTCCTCCTGCGAGGAGGCTACATTTTAATATTTTAATGTTTCAATATTTTAATGCTGTATTTTAATGTTGTTTTTAAGTTGTATTCATTCAACTTGTTTTTATTATTGCTTATTAGCCGCCCTGAGTCCAGCCTTGGCTGGGGAGGGCGGGGTATAAAAAATTGTTGTTGTTGTTGTTGTTGTTGTTGTTGTATATTTATACCCCTTTGGGAGTCATAGCTTCCCCGCAAAGAATCCTGAGAACTGTAGTCTGTTAAGGAGTTGTTAGAGGACCCCTACTCCATTCACAGAACTACAACTGCAAGAGTTGTCTGGGATGGATTGTTAAAGCACCTTAAAATGCAAACAGAATTGAAATTCTCTCCCATCCCTCACTACATTTATTATTATCAGCTGACCCAATCAAGCATTCTGTCATATGCTTACTCTCCCCCCCCCCCCCTTTTCTCTTTTAGCTCAGTCTAAGTGTGTTGACTAACAGGATATCTGGAATGTGAAATACAAGCATATGCCTACAGTTGAATACTGAAAGCTGAACGGTCTTAGAAACCCAGAGGACTTGTTGTGTGCTGCTGTTGTTGTTTTTCTGTACAGATTTAGCTACAATTTAGGCTGCATCCATCGTTGGTCCTATTGACCAAACTTTGGTAAGCATCATCATCATCTCATGTTGCTACTTTTTCTATGTTGGCAGGCTCTGAGTCATTCTAATTATCACCTGTTCTCTTTTGCCCGCAACAGTTGGAACAGTACAAGAGGATTCCCCTCCACCCACCCACCCAAGACTAAAATGCAATTGAGATTTATTTTGGGGGAAAGAGTGGGAACAAGATTCTAAGTGAAAGGTCACGTGGAGCCACCACTGTTTGTGCACACAACAATGCCAGGCAGGCGACAGCGTTCTGTGTTGTGAGTCAGCATTGCGAGTGGAAGGATGCTCATGGGACAAGTCCACCACTGAAATTAGTCTCACCAAAATACAGTAGGGCATGCACACAAATGAAATTGATGAGGCAAAGAAAACAGACATCCAACTGTTTAAAAAGAACTATTTGGGAACATAGGAAGCTGCCTTATACTGAGTCAGACCATTGATTCATCCAGCCCAGGATTGTCTCTACAATGACTGCCAGCAGCTCTCCAGGTTTCAGGCAGGGATTGAACCTGGAGGTGGCAGGGACTGAACTTGGGATGTTCTGCATGAAGAGGAGATGTTCTACTGCTGAGCTATGACCACTCACTGTGTTTGGTGAAATAAATATTTTCCCTGTGAATTTTCAAAGAAAGAGGTCATTTGGACTTTCAAGGGAATGGGTGGCAAGATCTACAAAAAAAGTTCAAACCTTGGTTTCCCCCTAGCTCTACAGTAGAAGCTAATATGGCATTTCAGATTGACTCCAGCCAATCTGGGATCAGCCCGACCTGGATCTGGGCCCTGAACCAATTTGGGATTTGTTTGTGTGTGTGGTTAAGAGCCAGTGTGGTGTAGTGGTTAAGAGCAGTAGACCCGTAATCTGGTGAACAGGGTTCACTTCCCCACTCCTCCACATGCAGCTGCTGGGTGACCTTGGGCTAGTCACACTTCTCTGAAGTCTCTCAGCCCCACTCACCTCACAGAGTGTTTGTTGTGGGGGAGGAAGGGAAAGGAGAATGTTGAATGTTAGCCGCTTTGAGACTCCTTCGGGTAGTAATAAAGCGGGATATCAAATCCAAACTCCTCCTCCTCCTCCTCCTCCTCCTCCTCCTCCTCCTCCTCCTCTTCTTCTTCTCTTCTTTGTGACATGGGCAGGGGTAGGAGCCACAGCACTTCTGTGGCCAAGATGCTGGTGAAGCAGACTCCTGCAGCCAGCATGAACGAACCCTTCATTCACCACCTGGTCAGAGCCGGGTTCCATTCGTCACAGTTTGACTGTGCGCCCATTTCCCTGCTGTGCAGCCAAAGCCCAGTTCAAGGCTGTTTGAAGGTCCCTTTGCAAACTCTCCCTGTTGCCAAATCCAGTAGGCTACATATCATTCTGTAACCAGTGTGTTTAATATGTGACCCCTGCTAGGCTGGGATCACACCCATGTGACAATTTCAGGAAGGAAACAACAGCAAAATTGTTCTTTTAGAAAAACAACAAAAGCAAAGCAGCTGCTGCTGAGTACCACAATATAGCTTAATAAAAAAATCCTTCCTCTTCTTCCTTTCCCATGTTGGGCAGAAATCTCTATCCTATTAGGCACCTCTACTCAAAGGTAAGTTCTACACATCCTTATTCTTTGCTCACTAGGATATTAGTCTGAGGTAAGAGGCTACATAGGATGTGGGTGGTGCTATGGGTTAAACCACAGAGCCTAGGAGTTCATAGAATCATAGAATCATAGAGTTGGAAGAGACCACAAGGGCCATCGAGTCCAACCCCCTGCCAAGCAGGAAACACCATCAGAGCACTCCTGACATATGGTTGTCAAGCCTCTGCTTAAAGACCTCCAAAGACGGAGACTCCACCACACTCCTTGGCAGCAAATTCCATTGTCGAACAGCTCTTACTGTCAGGAAGTTCTTCCTAATGTTTAGGTGGAATCTTCTTTCTTGTAATTTGGATCCATTGCTCCGTGTCCGCTTCTCTGGAGCAGCAGAAAACAACCTTTCTCCCTCCTCTATGTGACATCCTTTTATATATTTGAACATGGCTATCATATCACCCCTTAACCTCCTCTTCTCCAGGCTAAACATGCCCAGCTCCCTTAGCCGTTCCTCATAAGGCATCGTTTCCAGGCCTTTGACCATTTTGGTTGGCCTCCTCTGGACACGTTCCAGTTTGTCAGTGTCCTTCTTGAACTGTGGTGCCCAGAACTGGACACAGTACTCCAGGTGAGGTCTGACCAGAGTTGCCGATCAGAAGGTCGGCGGTTTGAATCCCCATGACGGGGTGAGCTCCCGTTGCTCGGTCCCAGCTCCTGCCAACCTAGCAGTTCGAAAGCACGTCAAAAGTGCAAGTAGATAAATAGGTATCGCTCCGGTGGGAAGGTAAACGGCATTTCTGTGTGCTGCTTGGTTCGCCAGAAGCGGCTTAGTCATGCTGGCCACATGACCCGGAAGCTGTACGCCGGCTCCCTCGGCCAATAAAGCGTGATGAGCGCCGCAACCCCAGAGTCAGTCACGACTAGACCTAATGGGCAGAGGTCCCTTTACCTTTAAGAGGCTATACAACTAGGCACATATGGGGCCATTCAACCCTGTCATAGGAAACCCCGCACAAGGACTTGGGTCATGGAGCTTTCTCTCCTCTTCTCTCATGAAGCTTCCTGCCCCACAAAATTAGCTCAAGGCGGGGAGTGGTGAGAGGGAGAAGCGCCATAGCAGTACACAGGAAGAAGAGAGGGTGGACTGCTAGTGCAGATGGTATGATTGGAAGATTGTGATATTGAATTCCACCCATAGAGTCTGCAAGAAAGTTCCATGCCTCCCTTGCATGCACACTCTTCTTGAGAGTCTACACCAATATTGTGGGAACAGCCATATCATAAATTTCAGAATAACTGTGTACCCCACACCCCCAAAGTAGATAATATAGATAGGAACAGAAGCAACACCACAACCAGCCAAAGTGCATTATGCTGAAATTTAACTTGGCCATGGAAATGTTTTGATAAAAAAGTTAAGCAGTCTTAACTAATATGTCTCTTTATGTCTCTCCCCCCTCTTTTTTTTTTTGCATGTTTCAACTCTAGCGCTTATGCATACATAATTAAATCTAATACAATATGTTGTGTTCTCCCACTTTTTCTTGATCCAGTGTCTGATCCCTGGAAAGGAAAAGCTTCCCTGTATTCAACAATTCATCTTATCTGCTACCCTTGCAACATGGCAAGAAATCTCCCTTCATTATAGCTGCAATTATCATTATGACTCCAAACCACCATTCCTGGGGGTAAGACTATGGCCCACGGGAATAGAAGGCTGTGGCCTCGGGAATATTGTTCTAGTCCACCAGCATTCTAACAAGACAGCTTTAATTCCCACATAAAATCCATATTCCAAATGTTATAGAGTAGGGAAGCAAACATTTGTTTCTTAAAAGGACCTTTGTCCTGTGGGGGAAAACACACACACACACACACACACACACACACACACACACACACACACAGCAAGTAGTCCCATACAGATTGGGATGGGTGCATCTGTCGGTTTCTTGTTTTTCCAATGTTAAGTTTAGTTTTCCACATCCACAGCAATTTGCTTTTTTTAAAAAAAGCTAATAAAAATCAATAGCAATTTATTGCATATTTTTTTCCAATATGCAAATTTTTAGGCAATTTTGCCCAATGTGTGCATTTTTTTGCAGAGCAATTTCCCCATGCAGTTTTGTATGTTTTCACTAACGGGTGCATGCTCTACATGCATTTTTGTACACATTACCTGGCTGCAGAGAGGCATTGCAAAATTCAGACAAGTGTGAATTTCGAAGGATGGCTAGCTTTTAGTTCACAGAGTGTTTCAGAAAGTGTGAATTAGATGGGTTCACATTCGGATGCAAAAAGAATCAAATATCTTCCCCATCCCTATACAAAGAGATCACAAGATTAAATAATCTTTTTGTTGTTCATGCGTCTCTCCCCCGCCCTTGCAATTCTGTCACATCCTTAAATAAATAAATAAATAAATAAAAAGTTGCACATTACGAAAGCCCTTGTTTATTCCATTGTGGCAAAATGCAATGAAGGAACTAACCCATCAAGATCGCCAAAGTAAAGAATGCAATTCAAATGAGATGGGATAAAGAGATGGAGAGAAGTGAGCCCAGCACAGCAGCACTGCTGCTCTGAGCTTTCAACATTGTTTCTTCGAAGGCACAAATTTGCTTTGCAAGGTCTGGTATTTCTAAGTCGTCTGCTACACAGTGACAAAACCTAAAGAGGGAGTCAGATGTGTGCAGATATAGTGCCGGAGAATTTAAGTTAAATCTGTAATTTTCTTTTCTCTCTCTTTCTCTCCCTCCCCCTTGCATTTCCTCAGAGAAATTAGCTATTCTATTCACTGCATAAATTTTCAGGTTTTGCTAGCACGACACTCAGGGTGTTGAATTTTTTATGACAAAAATGCTGTAATAATTGTTGAACAGATGTAAGTGTTGAAGAGTGGGCTCTGGCAGACCTCATGAAACCTCTATTAGCAATTTTAACCCTGTCGCCGCAACAGCGCAACGAGGGGAGAGAAAGGAGGGTGGTTGAGGGTTGCTGCTTTTTCTTCATTTGGATGCCAAGGAGGAGAAATGAAGAAGGTTCTCCTCCCAGGTAGAGAAAACAAGCTTTTACTCATAGTGCATGGTGCTAAGAATGTTTTAGAGAATTGGGATATGGTATCCAGGAAATGCAACCGATACAATAATTTAAGCCTCAATAGGGCGGCATTGGCAGTAAGTAACATTTTCACAAGTCACACTAAAAACATCCAACTGAACTAAAAAGGGCTACTAATGCATTACTAATACAGCACAGAAAAAGGTGAACAATGATGTGTTAAAAGTGAGTATACGCTCTCATCAATGTAGGTCTTAAATTGTGTTTACTGAGGTTGGAAATGTGAAGAACAGTTTAGTGCACGATCCTATGGACCCTGGTAGCCATCCTAGCGACCACAGAATGTTCCAGATCTCCTTCTCCAAAGGCAGAGGAAGAAGTCCTACCTTGGAGAGAAGAGCCAACCTCATAAGGCCCCTTCTAGAGATCAGGATCTAAGAAGGCAGTGATTTCTACTCCAATCTGTATTTATCACAACCAGCCATTCCACTGCATTTTGGTTTCCACCGAAAACCATATTATTCATCTTACTGTCCACTATTTCACCTAAGGTGCACATGTGTCATAACTATTTACATAACTTGTAAATATGTACATAACTTGCATTCAGCTCAATGTAAAGGAAACTATTTACTATCTCCAACTGTGGAGGCAGAGCCGAGTCGTCATGGCTAACAGCCTTCATTAGCACCCTCTTCCATGAATTGGTCTAAATCTCTTTTATCTCATTTGTGAAATTAAAAACAACAACAATGATGTGAATGAACACGGAATATTTTCATTTTTACTTATTTTCGATCCCGACCGCAGAAGAACATATGAATTACAGCAATTTCTTTTCTTTTTTTCATGGGAAATCTCCAACATTTCTACCTAGAGAACTTTGTGGCTTTTGCCTTACTGATGTCAGAGCTCCAATGCTGGTAGGGATAAAAAGGATCAGGGGAAGGTATGGATCCAAAGTCTTTCCATACTCAGTCCATAACCCCCCCCCCTCCAAAAAATCAAGAGGAATTATTGAAAACAACAGAAGGGAAATATTATGAACATATGAAGAAGTTCATAGGAAAGACATTATCCCACCATGTGTCCCGTAGTTTCCAGATCCTTCAGCCCACAAATAGAATTGCTCTCCTATGCTGCAATTCTTCACCCATTTACCTGGGAATAAGCCCCATATAAGGTGCTGTCATTTGTAAGAATGCTCTGAAGACACCTCTTGCTTCAGCATACACTTGAGTTGCTGGCCAACTGATTTCCCATCAACAGGGAGCAATCTCCCAAAAAGGGCTTTCTGACATGTCTTCCTGTATGACAACAATTTTTTTTGAACTTGTTTCTCACATTCACACTTCGATGTTTTGATGCAGGGGTAGGCAATGCTATTTGACTCCAGATCCCAAAAGTCCCAGCCAGGATGACAAATCATCAGGGGTGATGGGAGTTGGAAGCCAACAACATCTGGTCATCTTGTTGACCTACCCTGGTTTGAGATAGATCAGTGTTTCCCAGACTTGTGTCTCCAGCTGTTTTTGGACTACAACTCCCATCATCCCTAGCTAGCAGGACTAGTAGTCAGGGATGAGGGGAATAGCAGTCCAAAAACAGCTGGAG
The DNA here is from genome assembly GCF_964188315.1 of Podarcis muralis. Lineage (NCBI taxonomy): Eukaryota > Metazoa > Chordata > Lepidosauria > Squamata > Lacertidae > Podarcis > Podarcis muralis. The sequence goes on along the minus strand of NC_135655.1, from coordinate 19,490,825 downwards.
ATCAAAGTTTAGGAAACCCTGAACTAGATAAATGATAAAGGTAAAGGACCCCTGACAGTTAAGTCCAGTCGCAGATGACTTGGGGGTTGCAGCGCTCATCTCGCTTTACAGGCCGAGGGAGCCAGTGTTTGTCCACAGACAGTTTGTCCGGGTCATGTGGCCAGCATGACTAAGCCGCTTCTGGCGCAAGGGAACACCGAAACCAGAGCAGCGCACGGAAACACTGTTTACCTTCCCGCCGGAGCAGTACCTATTTATCTACTTCCACTTTTTGGCGTGCTTTCGAACTGCTAGGTTGGCAGGAGCTGGGACCGAGCATATTGTACTCTGTCATCTGATAAGGTGTCCCAAGATGTTCCAGGAAGCTATGAGATACAATTTAATCACTTATCTCTGAGCATTCACAGGTACCAAATAAAGCATCCTTCATGTTGATCTGAATCTACAGGATGCTTGGACTGGTGCAGGCAGCCTGGACATTAAGAAGGAGTTACATCTGCCACCTCATTGTGCTGTCTGATGTCACTTTTTAGGGGTGAAGATGTTTAGATTGATGTTTGTAAATGACTTCAAAGCCAAGTCACCTAAGGATGGTGAAGTAGAATCATGTCTATGATGATGCTGAGATGCACATTCTGAATAATCCCAAAAGCCAGGGAGCTGAAACTATATATACACAACAAATTTATATGGCCTTTATCTTAGTTAAACTGCTGTGGATTCCCACCTCCCCCCCCCCCCCCCAATTTGAAAATTTATAATTTGTTTTGGGTGCTGATAATTCTTGGTAAAGAATCCCTCCCCTCCCTGTGAAAACTACAGTTCTCAGGCTATTATTGCTAAAGCTGTTTAGGTTTGTAGTGCAGATATGTCCATTGTCTCAGCGCTAAATAGACCCTTGTGTTTAGCGAAACTTGCCAAGGACTGAACTTCAAGTTCATATAAAAATAACATCGAGGGTTGTCCTTAGAGATGCAGGATTGGAGGGTCAGGGAGTAGAAAAATAATAGATGAATGTTATGAAGTGCTGACTGCATAGCTTCTTGCTTGATCTCCACACCTGCCAATGTTACATGATGGCTTCTGGGATGTTGGAGACGTGTGTGAGTCCTAGATTTACATCTCAAAGAAATATGCGCATAGGGAAACCTTCCTTTATTTAGGAGAGAGAGAGAGAGAGAGAGAGAGAGAGAGAGAGAGAGAGAGAGATATGCCATCAGAGATATGATTGGGAGTTGCATGTCCACCCAATGATGAAAGCATGCATTCTTTTTTAAATCAAACACTTTAAAAAGGAGAAGGAAATAAAATGGCATCCAATAAGAAAATATGGTGGTGACAGCCATCAGCAGGAGATCTAGTGGCAACTCCAAAGCTGCCAAAAGAGAAGTCGGAGGAGTCTGCTACAGAGACAGATGTCATTGCTAGAAGAAAATCTTCCATAGATTTGGTTGTCGCAGGTGAAGGAGAAGAGAGAAAGGGGGAAGAAAAAACTTGATTATAGACTGGAAAATAAAACATGGGTCCAGTTGCATTTTTAAACATAGTAATTTTGTTAACAACCCCTTATTTTAAAAGGGAAACTCACCTGTTAGAAGCAGAAGTTTCTAAAGTACATTTCAATTCATTCTGGGGATGCTTGAGGAATTTGAAATTTGTGAATAGGATATGACCTGATCCACATTTCCTAGGCTCACATGCAGAATAGAATCTGAATGGTCAGATGCATGTTGTGATTGAAAAAGATATATCAAAGGATGTTTTAAAATACATATTTGTAGTAAAAATACTTTCCCCAAATTGTACGTCTGTAGAAATGGTTTTATGGTTTTTAAGGTTTTTATTTTTTTGCATTTTATCTCACTTTATCTTGTTGTACACCAGTTTGACGGACTAAGGCTGTGAAGTGATTTATAAATCTTTACTTATGTACGTAGGTAACAGATGTGCTTCAGCATTAGCCTACAATTTATTCATTTTAATTGTTAAAAAATCTGCACAACAACATGCATTTAAATATCTAGTTAATGATGCATTTCTATGTATGTACATATGCATTTCTATGTATGTGCATACGTACATATGTACATACATAGAAATGCATCATTAACTAGATATTTAAATGCATGTTGTGCAGATTTTTTTAAAAATAAAATGAATAAATTGCAGGCTAATGCTGAAACACAATAAAATGAGGGATGTATGGATCAGTCTAAGTTTGTTCTGTGGCAGTTTTGCTGGTACTTAATCATAGGTCTATTCTGTCCCAGTTTCTGAAAGAATACACAAAATTACCGTATGTAAATTATATGCCTTTTGTACATGCCTTCACCTTATACATTTGCAATGCTTTCAATGCTTTCTGATGCATTTCCTCCGAAATATCTATTTTCTACACATCTTTAATATAAAATACATACATTTCTGTGCACATTTGGAGACCCAAACTGCACCGTGAAATCCAGAGACAATCAGACAGCTAGTTGCATTCCAATCTGACAGCAAATTCAGGAATGTTGAATTGGTCCCCTTCAAAAAAAAAAAAAAGTGGTCCTAACATCCCAATCCCTGAAATGAATAGCCCTTATATAGCAAACAGCAAAACAAAACAAAACAGAAAAACCATGCATTCACACAAGCCTTCTTCAGACATTACAATCAGGAGAAGGTAAACACATTAGGAGGCAGCTCTTTCTGTTGCTATTCCTGCTACCTACCAACTCTTAGAAGATAACTGTCCGAAGCAGGGAGTGTCCTGAACTTATGGAGACTCCTTGTGCATTGTTAGTACCTTGAGTGGGGAGCCTCCAGGATTACAGAAGGCTCCATGTTTCAGAGTGGGTTGGAAGGTGATGGACATGCCAAAGATCCATAATAGACTGAAAACACCGCTTAACACAAAATAAAGCATTTTCCATTAAAAGTTGAGGTCAAATTCATTTGAGTTAATTGGTGGGATAATGCCATGACTCTGGAGCCTACCAGTGACTAGGAAGTTACATTAATGTCACTGGCTAAGGTACCAGACCAGGTTCCTGGCTCCAAGGCTGATGCTGGTGATCAACAGGCCACTGAACCCAAAGCTGGCAGGAAAGAGCTTGCTAAACCAGATCTCACAATACCAGGGCATTACTTCAACATGGCAGTACTTCAACATGGCAGGGAGTGCCCCAGGCAGGAGGTCATGGAGTTCAGGAGAAGTGCCATCTCCATTTTAGAGATCTGGCCCTTTTAGAAACTCTAGTTCTTCAATAGGTGGTGTAGTCTAGGAAAGGCAGCCTGGAGGCAAAAGTCTCAAGAGGCCTCAGTTCACTTCTAACCCTTGTTTGAGCAAGTTGCTCATCAGGAGCTCTCCATGGTGCTGCAACAACTGACCTTACCACTTAGCTCTGTGGGACCAGGGCAGGAGACATGACATGCCCCATTTTCAATTTAAACATTACCCAGGTCTGCCTGTGCACCAAACCTCAGCTTTCTGTCTTCTTGCTGAAACCCATAACATTTTTGACACCCCTGTAGTGAGGTCCAAGCAACATCAGACAGAGAGACAGAAAAGTAGATAGCATGAAAGCAGGGATGTGTTCCTGCATATCACAAGAAATTGCCCCACCATCTAGTTCAGGATTTACACCTCTATGTCGCTTTCAGATTTCTGTTCCTGCAAATTTCTGCAGCAAATCCTCTGTCTCTGAGACTGAAGCTTATTTAATCCACGAAAGGCAACCAGAACTCTCATGCTCCAACATTCACACTCCCTTCACTTGTTCTGTGTTGTCCCTTATTTCAAAGTAAAGTCCATGACCCAGATTTGTGACCACTAAAAATGAATGCTCTGTTTCATACATTACTAGTAATTTCAGCTTATCTTGCCTATGGGTGTGTGTCAAATTCCAGCTTTCTTGTGCTTGTTCACACAAGGATCCTGTTCGACTCATTTGAAGGAGCTCTACACATGCACATTCAAACTATATTGAATTTGCAGCCCTACGGCCCCTCATTTGAATGCCCCTGCTCTGTAGAACAAATGTCCCACCACTGGCCCATTCATTCACAAGGAAAAAAGACAGAGCACAGGGCACACAGAGCGTACTTGTTTTCAGTGTGTACATGCATAGGCTCTCTGCAGAACAATGCTGTGCTGACAGCCAGGGAACAGCTGCCAGTAGACAATACTGAGTAAGATGGACCAATGGTCTGACTGAAGAAGAAGAAGAAGATGATGATGATTAATTTATTTATATCCTGCCCTCCCCAGCCAATGCCGGGCTCAGAGCGGCTAACAACAGTAAAAATAGCACAATTTACATAAAATCACAATTAATTAATTAATTGAAATACATTCTAAAATCAGTTCAGAATCAAATTAATGGCAACCATTGGGCTAGAGTTCTGTGAAGATTACAGAAGGAGAGAGGGGGTCAGACTGTGACTTGGCCAAAGGCATGGTGAAACAGCTCTGTCTTGCAGGCCCTGTGGAAAGATGTCAAGTCCCAGAGGGCCCTAGTCTCTTGTGACAGAGTGTTCCACCAGCGGAGCCACGGCTGAAGAAGCCCTGGCTCTGGTTGAGGCCAGCCCTGTGGCCCGGGATCTCCAAGATGTTTTATTTGAAGACCATAAGGTCCTCTGTGGGACATACCAGGAGAGGCGGTCCAGTAGGTACAAGGGTCCTAGGTCGTATAGGGCTTTAAAGGCAGCTTCTTGTGTCCCTGTGCAGCAGCCCACACTTCCTGATTGGAACAGGCCCCGTAAGAGAAATTACATCATGGTGTCTTCTCCTGAGCATGGGAAGCCAGAGGAGATGGCAGCCAAGTGCCTGAGATTTGTGTGCTTTGTTTTGAAGGGAAACCCTTCCTTAAACCTTGGTTGAGGGGGGTGGATTTCCACACTGATTTCTTTAAAAGTTAAAAGTTACTTAAAAAAACAACAACAGGCAGCTGTCAGGAGCACAGAAGTCTCGCCAGCTTCCCGTACTCACAGGAAAGCCCTGCTGACATTGTCATGGGGTGTTTAGGAAGAGTGGGTAGCCAGAAAGCCTGCAGAGTACAGACCACCAGAGAGACAGCTTGTAGAGTGAAGGAAAGAATGAAAAAACCCATCAGATGAGTGTGCAGAGTTTGGATCTAAACCAACAAGCACATTTCTTCCTCTGCCCAAGCATTCATTCTACCCCGTTTGTTTTGTGAGTAGAGCTAATCTACCAGATCATCCAAAGTACCTTCATATAAATAATATATTCAGAGTTATAGAATATACATTCCTCTGTTGTCATTGCAGTTGTGGTTGTTTTGTCCATAAAGTTCCTGGTAGCAATTATTTCTGCACAATGCAGAGCTCAAGTCACTCAAACTTGAGTCACAAAAGTGAAGTATGCAATAAGGGGATAGTTCAGAATGCCATTCAGTTTCCTGATTAATTGCATTCTGATCTAATGCCCTCTAGATCTAAAAATGGCATGTCAACCCTTTATATATATATTTTAAAACCTAATAAAATAATCAAGTTTTTTTTTAACCTGTTAACTCTGCATCAGATTGAATTTTCAGCGTATTGTAATTTGTATATTTCCTCTCCTCTAGCATGGGGCTTGTACCTGTCACATGGTTTTCCGTGTTCTTAATGAGCTGTTAACAAGCTGTCAATTACCAATGCAAATCAGGAAACAGGAGCAGAAATGCAGGGTTTGCTGTACCTGGAGTTAAAGTATGCAGCCTTGTAATGTCACGAAATAAATCGTTTAGGTTTTAAGAGGTGTCTGCGCCTACGTGTTTTCTACCAGCTAACCATTGCATTGTTTACTTTGACATGGAAAGATAAAAGTGGTGCTGGGACCATTGGAGAAAAGAAGGGGCTGTTCTGCTGGGAATGTGACCTTCTAATGACATACAGCTCACCTGTACGGTTGGCTAGAATTCATCCCATCTCTGGACGTGATCTTGAAAGGGGATTAACAATTCGTTTAATGAAAGTACTAATATCTCAACAAGGTTGCTAATTGGCATGAGGGAGAGGCCTGAAAGTCATGCTGTCAAGGCTGATTTTGAGCTCCTTTGGATCTGGGCCTTTGATTATTTCCATTAGAATTTGCCTAAGGAATAATCTGGGGGTTTGTATGGTAAATCCCACTTGGGAAAACTAACTGAGGGAAATTGAGAGAATGAGACCAACAAATTTCCTAAGCTAGTAAGGAGAAATGGTTCACTGAAACACTCCTGCATAACTTCAGGAAAATGAGTGCACACAGCTGTGGATTCTGTGGTAATCTGACAGCCATGATTTTAGAAATTTCGTGGTTAGGGACGGATATTTTCAATTTTTTCTAAAAATACAATCAATTCCTCACATATTATTTAAATCATTATAAATATAATATTGTATAAATATTATATGCATATACAGTCATACCTTGGTTTTCGAACAGCTTAGTTCTCAAACATTTTGGCTCCCGAATGCCGCAAACTCGGAAGTGACTGTTCCGGTTTGCGAACTATTTTTGGAAGCCAAATGTCCGACGGGGCTTCGCTGGCTTCCGACTGGCTGCAGAAGCTTCCTGCAGCCAATCAGAAGCTGTGCTTTGGTTTCTGAATGTTTTGGAAGTCAAATAGACTTCCAGAATGGATTTCATTTTAAATATATATATATATATAATTTTTATTATTAAAATAATTCAACATTAATACATATATGTTACAAATATACAAACATACATTTCATACAATCCAGAACGGATTCCATTTGACTTCCAAGGTACGACTGTACTCTCCAGGGATTCCTAAGGTAACCAGCCCATAAACAGATACATACAAGAAATGATACAACAGTACAAATATATGTACAGTGGTATCTCTGGTTACGAACGCTTCTGGTTACGAGCTCCACTAACCTGGAATTAGCTGCTCCTGGTTGCGAACTTTGCCCCAGGATGCGAACAGAAATCACACGCTGGAGGCTTAATTCGTTCTGAAGGTCCGTTCTTAACCTGAAACTGTTCTTAACCTGAGGTACCACTTTAGCTAATGGGGCCTCCAGCTGCTGTCGCGCCGCCAGAGCATGATTTCTGTTCTCATCCTGAAGCAAAGTTCTTAACCCGAGGTACTATTTCTGGGTCAGCGGAGTCTGTAACCTGAAGCGTATGTAACCTGAAGCGTATGTAACCCGAGGTACCACTGTATTCTCATTTGGTTTTTTTCCTGTTGTGAACTGCCTTGGGATCTTTGGATGAAGGGTGGTAAACAAATTTAATAAATAATAAAAATGATATCCATTGAGGGTAAGGTTATCAGTGGCTACTAACGTTTATGGCTATGTTCTGCCTCCACAGTTGGAGGCCGCACTGCTTCTGAAGGCCAGTTCCTAGAAACCACAGGATGGGAGAGCGCAACTGGTCAGTTTTCAGGGAAGAGTTAGAGTTAGAAGTTTCCAGTTTCCCAGAGGAAGAAAGTTTTCCCCAAGGGGGGGGGGGGGGAGGAGAGCGGTGAATCTAATAGAAGAGAACAACATGAATAACAGGGAGGGACCGGATGCTCACAGGAAAGGCAAGGGTTAAGTTATAGCTCAGATTCGCAATAGGGGAGATATAAGCCAGCTCTAGCGGGTAGGTGAGAAAAAAGAGCGGGAAAGTGAAAGGAACAGCACGTTCACCATTTTGAGAGTTGCTGGTCACGGAGAAGCAAAGCTCAGAAGGTATCTGAAATAAGTGACTCAGGAATAATAGTTAAAGATAAGAACCGTTTGTAAGATTGTTTGTTAATATGCAATAAAAAGTTATAAAAGAACAAGAAGGATTTGTGTGGTGATCTGAAGAGGACAACAACCAGCCCTGACACCAGTCACTGTGAGAACAGGGTGCTAGACTAGATGGGCTGCTGGCCTGATCCAGCAACACTATTCTTATGTTCTTAATCTATTCTGAAGTCAAAATTTCACCCACAGCTTTTCTATATTGGGGACAGGGCTTATTCTGTGGGCAGGAATAGTTGAAAATAAGTCTTTTAGGTTGCCTCTTCTTCTTCTTTTTTTGCAAAGTGTGTAAGGGTCTTTTGTATCACACCTGTTTATAGCCTCCCACCTCAATCCAGAATTTTCTCTTTTCTGCCCACACCAAGAAAATGCTGCCTTTAAATTCTCTCCCTATCCCTGCCTGGCTTACGATTGATAGTACTCACTGTAAAGCATTTTGTGATAGTTCGTGTGAAAGATGTTATATAAAATGAAATGGTATTGTATTTATGGCCGGCACTATAATAACGGTCTATCAGCATTTCCATTATAAACCCTCTATTGTTGAGGGTTTTAAAACGCGCCCATAAAAATGCACTCCAGCCTGAAGCCCAGTGCACAACAGCATAAACAAATCTGTTTTGCCATTTTTTGAGTTACTGTAGAGCACAAGAATGAATGTTCAGTACTTAAGGCCATTCTTTGGCTACTGGTGTTTTGTAAGTGGCGTTTTGAGAATATTCAAAGCCCTGTTTTCCAAATGGGGTGCACCTTGTGAAAACCAGCACTCACACACTCAGTGGGAGGTTGCACAGCCCAGCGACCATTTGCACACGCAATTAACCAGTCTGATTGTATATGCCAGTGCTGTCTCTTGGTACATCTTTGTGTTGGAGACATATTGAAAACAGCATTTGAGATCTCACTCCTCGTGCCTTCTGAAGCCAAAGGGAAAGCACAGATTGACACTGATGATCCACAATCCATCAGGTTTTGAAAATTAGACAAGCGTCAATTTGAAATATCTCACACACCAAGAGGAAAGGGGGGGGGGGGCTAAAAGGGAATATATTAACAAATGCTTTCTGAAGTGGGATGAATACATCAAGAACAAGCAACAGAGGAATCTCTTAACTGTACTCTTCCTTTTGCAGATCAACCTGATCATTTCCTGGTCAAAACATCAGCACTGAGGGTTGCACTTAAAAAAAAAAGGGGAAAAAATCTTCTTCTGTTGCTATGTCAGATAATCCTTTTGTTCCATCTGCAAACACTGGGGGGTAAATTTTTAGCACGATGCTCAGGGATTTAGCCATAGGACTCCCATTAACATTAATGGGAATCATGTAGCTTGAGTGCTCTGCATTGCAATGAATATTTACCCCTTCATTCAGAGCACTCAGTGGTTGAATTTTTAATTATATTTACAGATACATTCCATAACCAAATAGCAGCTCCTGGTGCAGATTGTGTGTGTGTGTGTGTGTGTGTGTGTGTGTGTGTGTAATATATATAAAATCTCAAACGCCATTCTAATGGGCAACTTAAGAGTGATTAGGTTTTCAATTGTGGAAGGTGTTTTTTATTTTTGTTTTTAAAAACAATTCAACTCCTTTTTTGAATGGAGAAGGCACATTTAAGTTTTCAGCTTTCAAGTGAACTAGTCTATCAGCTTTCAAGTGAGCTGCACATACAAGCCACTAGGATCATATGCAGGCCTGCTAGAGAAAAAGAGCATGGACACTCTCTAGTCTCACTTTAGGACCAGACTGTAAGACGGTTGGTGACTTCTCTGTTTGTTATTTACTGATTTCAGTAAAATTGAACTACTCTTGTCTATGTAAGGTATTCATTCAAAGCGGCTTGCAAATAAAAAAAAGTGAGGAGAGAATCCAAAATATAGCATGCACTTTTAAACCATAATATATATCTGCTGGAGTCAGTTGGCAGCAAAATGCCCTTGAAACAAAGTCTTAACTGCCTTGGAAAAGACAAATAATGATGGAACAAGCTGGATCTCCTGTAGTAGAACGTTCAAAACTCTGATGGGCCAGGGAACTTGTGACCATTCAGATGTTGTCAATCCCAGTCAACATGGCCAATGGCCAGTGGTGTTGGGAGTTGTAGTCCAGCAATATCTGGAGAGCTCTAGGTTCCCCATGTCTGCTCTAGGTGCAACTACAGAAACCACATGTATTATGGGTAAGGCTCTGTAGAAATGACTGACCTAATTTTTGTGTCCATTTTCATGGCCATCAAAGAGAGATCCTTTGGGTTCCAGTGATTTTCATGAGGAACACATTTGCCTTGCTTTGATAAAGTTCTTTCCAGATTTTTGTAAAATTATAACCTGGCCTGGATTAGATGATGGATTAGATAGCTCTCCTAAGTGTGGTGTGGGGTGAGAAGAACAATGAGGTTAGGCCTTATCTCCTTGACTACAAACCTACCCCTACTCTAATTGTCCCACCTGTCTAATAAATGAGCGCAAAAGTGCCTATGTGTGTCAAATCTAATACACGCAGGCCTATTTTGATGTGGTTGATTTTGCAGAGAAAAACCCAGGAATCAATTTTACATACTGAACACCCATAATGGATGGGCAAGAACCAAATGTGAGTCCTCACTTCCTAACAGGTGCATGATCCAGTAAGGGCCAGGTATTGACAAATTTGCCCCAACGGTGGTTAGTGGGTATGTGCCTTTTGAATATAACTGAAAAGACGGGTCAATAGATTTGTGTTCCTCTTTTATTACCCTCCTGATTACCTCTAATGTTTACTTTGTTTTAAAGAAATGTAAAACCCTATAGCAGAGAGTGCAAGAGAAATGTTCATATATAGTGATATAGATATAGGTATATATAATACAAAACATTTGGCACCCAGTTGCAATCACGTCTTTAAATATAAAAGAAGAAACACACACACATATTTGTGTGATTTCATCTTCCATCGTCTGTGAGTGTCTGAGAGAATCCATGCAATTCCTGTGTGGAGAATAAATTGAACTGGAACGACTCCTCTTAAACTGTACAAAGTGAGGAGGGTTTTGGACTCCCCCACCCCTGGTGATTTTGCTATACTGTATAGTTCAGCTATCCCCCCCCCACCTGTCTCCCCCCAAAAAATCCGGGCTGTGAACTCTGCAGAATAGAAGCCAGTCAGGCCACATGCTTCTTCAAGGTACATCTTCGGAAGCATTGTGCAAGAGTTAATATGTCACTCTAGATCTGTTCTCTACATTGAAACCAAGACATCTGTACAGCACTTGTAGCCTTAAGGGCACTGCCAGCATATAGACCACTGCCATGGGCTTACCTAATTGCCATTCATTTCAATCAGGCTTTCACAGGATAACCTTCCAATAATCTGCAGAACTTGCACTTTTGCAAGTGATGTATAGTGTTCATTCTGCATCTGCAATGAGGTGGTTATTATTTTATTTTATTAGTGTGACATTCTTTGGTACTACTTGCCTACTAAGATTAGGCTGGGACCCTCACTAGACTATTTTAAATGCCTGCTGAAACTAACAAACCTATTTATTATTATTATTATTATTATTATTATTATTATTATTATTATTATTATTATTTCAGCAAGCATAGTTGGACATAAAGCCTAGTTATGCATACCTGTCTTTAAAATTCTGCTGATTTTGTCTGCAAGATGCTGGGATGCCGCAGGTTGTCAGGTGAGTGGTGCAGCCCCACCATACCATCTGCTGCTGCTTATAAGTATCCACGCATTTCCCTTCCTCGGTTGGCGAAACTCCACCCTGCATTTCCCCTGAAATCTCACCCTCATCAGATATTCCATCAAGCCACTCAGCCAGCATGTTTCCCTTTCCTGAACCATCTCCAACCATAAGGCGACCTTCAGCTTCTTAAAACACCATGTGGGCCAAATTCTTCAGTTGCCCCTGAAGATAAGGGCAAACATAGGTCCCACCTGGTTCATGATCACCCAATGGAAAACAATAGTGAAAACCATATTGACCTTCCAACTCTTTTTATAGTGAATTTGATCATTCCTCTAAATCAAGGATGGGAAACTTGTGGTTCTCCATATCTCCTGGGATCAGTGCTCACCAGTCCCAAGTGTTGGCCATATTAGCTGGGGCTGGTGGGATTTTGAATCCAACAATGAAGAAGAAGAAGAAGAAGAAGAAGAAGAAGAAGAAGAAGAAGAAGAAGAAGAGGAGGAGGAGGAGTTTGGATTTGATATCCCGTTTATCACTACTCTAAGGAGTCTCAAAGCGGCTAACATTCTCCTTTCCCTTCCTCCCCCACAACAAATACTCTGTGAGGTGAGTGGGCTGAGAGACTTCAGAGAAGTGTGACTAGCCCAAGGTCACCCAGCAGCTGCATGTGGAGGAGCGGGGAATCAAACCCAGTTCACCAGATTACGAGACTACTGCTCTTAACCACTACACCACACTGGCTCACATGTTTTAGAATTTAGAAGTCCACATGTTCTCCATCTCTGATCTAAGTGAAGAGAGTAGGACTTGAAACTTCCTGGGTTCTATACCAATAAGACACAGTGACTGGGTGCATTTCATACAAGTAACAGGCTTTTTAACCTCTAAGTGTTCAGCAGTTATCTAGCTGCAGAAGTGAAGCTCAAACATATATAAAAACAACTCAAAGTGGATTTTTAACTCCTGATTTTAAGTCGCTTGTGATTTTCAGAACCTGCTTCATATCTTCTTTTTTTAGCATTTGATGTTCTCAGTATATTATATTCCATTTCAAATGCTGTAATGTTCATTTTTCACACGTTAAATTCAATTATGTTCAACATCCATACAGAGGAAGAATCCTCATGAGGCAGGGAAATAGTCTGAGAGAAGTGGTGTTGGGGTTTTGTGTGTGTGTGTTTTTTAACTATTATGTGTGAAACGCTTCCATTCTGTATTTCCTTCTGCATTTTGCCTTTCTTCATGTATGGCTACATTAAGTCCAAGGAATGACAAACGAAACCACATAGGAACATAAAACCACAGGATGAATAGTGTCCTAGCAGGGTTTACTTTATGTAATTTGGCATCAAAGGTGAAAACAGTGCAGAATTCCCTTCTACCACATTCATTATGGCTCTAATGAGCTTTTCGATTTCCTCCACCTGCAAAGGATTCTCTGTTAATTTAAATGGAAAGGACCTGATCTCTGCGTGGAGTCCATTGCATGCCTCACAAGGATAAGGCAATCAAGGCTTTCTTGGGATCCGGAAAGTCCATAAGTACATCAGAGCTAATTCTCAATTGAGGAAGCCTATAGGGATGTAAGAAGGTGTCATTTTACATTTTGCCCTGCATTGGTCACATGCATTAGTCGCTGTCTCCATTCTGCTGCAGGTTGTCTTCTACCAGTACTACATTATCTGTCTTTGTCTGCTGTGGTTAGCCTAGAGTTTGTGCTTTAACTCAGTTTCTTTTTATTTATTTGCCCAAAAACTGGGAGGTAAGAGTAGTGTTAGTTCTTAATAAGCAACTGGGTAGAATACGCCTTGCTTGTTTTTGCCTGCATATCCACAAATAAAATGGAACAGACTTACACTTAACAAAAAAGAAGCTTGAAAACCCAAAGGGGGCTGGGATCTCAATGAAAGGGAATGGCCCTCACAGGCCTACCTATGGCCAGGTTTGGTGGCACCAGACAGCAGGGATTGGTCAATTGCTGATGACCCGGAACCACCACTCTTCCATCACTTCCTGTTCTTCCATTAGCTCTACTGCATCCTCTTCCTCTCTCCGCTATTTGTGGGAACGTCTTTCCTTCCCATCTATCCACTGATAGAAGGGCAGGAGGATGTGAGAGAGGAACTGGTGCTACCTGTCCCTCACGGCATGTGCAGAGGCACACCTGAGGGCCCATGCAAACCTGAAGCAGATACTACAGCACTGGAACGGATATCTGTTGTTAAGGATCCTCGAAATGTCCCTAGCCCCTCAAGCTTGCTGTTCTTTGACCTTTATCTACCTTCCCAACTCCCTTGTTTTCTTCATTTTGAAATTTAGCTTGGAAGCTCCTTGAAGGCAGGGAACTGCATAAATCGCTGTGTCCATTGGCAGTGCTGCTGTTGCAAACACTTATTCCTTCCATCTGGCTTTATCCTAAGATCTACGATTTCCTAGTAAGCAAGGTGACATCATAATACATATGAATAATTAATCCCATCCAGGATGGCAACAAATAAGAAAATTCAAAATTTAAATATAAAAAATATCAGATAGTCAGTAGTGCATGAGACTCTTAATCTCAGGGTTGCGCATTCAAGTCCCACATGGGGCAAAAGATTCCTGCATTGTAGAGGGTTGGACTAGATGATTCTCGAGGTCCCTTCCAACTCTGCGATTCTAGGGATCTATGATCAAAGTTTGTGTTTTATTCGCACGTTTATTAAGCTAATCCTCGCTCCTCCAAGACAATGGGGGAAAAATAGTTTCTCAGCAATTTCCCTCAATTTGTATTTGAAGTCAGCAATTTCAGTCGGGGAAAATATTGTCATATTTCAATTTTTTGCCATTTCCCATTTCAGCTCAACAAAGGATATGTGTGTTGAGCGGCAAATGCAGGCATGCTTTCTAGCATGCAAAGAGGAGGTTAATTATAACTGATACCCACCAAAGTTTTCTTTACTTACTGTTAGAATGTATAGGGCCAATTATCTGGGAAGGGGGGGGGGGAAGGGTGTGGCTATTAGTTAATGCAAGTGATTATTTTGAGCTATTTGCATACACTGTGCAGGCAGCTACTAAAATGTAAATAAGCATCCCGCCCCTTTCATAAATTAAATGCAAACTGTCTGGCTCAGAAAATGAACATTTCAATACCTTCAGACACACAATGACATCATATCAATATTTAAAATCATTTTATGCATGTATTCCAGGTTGTCCAACTTCATTAGGGGCATTCATCAACCCTCCGGCTAGAGGAAATTCCCACTAGAGTTGTAGGCCTCGGGCCCTACCAAACAGAAATTTAAACTAACTTGCCTTTTTAATTCACATTATTCTCAAATATTCCCTTTTTTTAACCCCCTGCCATGACTAAGGCATTTAGACCTAGCTATGATTATGAGCGTGTCAACATTTAAGCGACAAAGTCCCCGTAAGAATGTGTGCAAATGTCTATAATGCAGGTCTTTGCTTTACTTTCCTCTTTGATTCCTTCTCCTGTACCCCCCTCCCTGCACTTGTTTCCTTTCTAAATAATCTTCTTTTGCTAAATAATAAAGTAATTATTTCAGTCCTTCGTTGGAAATGTCGGGTTGTTGTTTTTATGGTCTTTAAAAATGCATCCGCGCTGCAAAGCAATTACATTTCATTCCTTTCGCATTCATCCTTCCCTCTTTCCAAAACAAATCTCTTGATCTATTTTTTATATAGCTGAGGATGATGACTGAATCTCCCCCCCCCCCAGCCCCCACCTTCTCTGGGTGGCATCATATCTTGATATATTAATAGAAGTTTCCTTTCCCGCAAATAAGATAAACAACATCCTTGCCTTTCCGTTCAACAAAGCAGCTACCGATCTGAACTGCACAAGGTGTAGGCCAGGACCTGAATGCCTTTGACATCTCCAGTGCAGGTGCTGCCTTTTAATCTTACAGATCATGGGCAGACCAGCGGTCCACTGCAACTGTGGGGCAAAATCAGTGTGACATCAAAGCGCTTGGTTATTCACTCAGTCATTCATTTAAACCTCTACCCCACCTTATTTCCCGAAAAGAAACTTAAGGCGGTGAATAAAGAAAAAAGAAGAAAAAGCTTTTATCACATCCAAGTATATCTTATCATAGTCAGTAAAGGTAAAAGGTTAAAGGACCCCTGGACGGTTAAGTCCAGTCAAAGGCGACTATGGGGTTGCGGCGCTCATCTTGCTTTCAGGCCAAGGGAACCAGCGTTTGTCCACAGGTCATGTGGCCAGCATAACTAAACAGCTACTGGCACAATGGATGGAAACCAGAGCACACGGAAATGCAGTTTACCTTCCTGCCACAGCGGTACCTATTTATCTACTTGAACTGGTGTGCTTTTGAACTGCTAGGTTGGCAGGAGCTGGGACCGAGCAACAGAAGCTCACCCGGTCACAGGGTGAGCCAGTTTGACCTGGGCACCTGCAGAGACAGCTCTTTGTGTGGCTCATCTCACAAAATTTCCATTCAGCCTTAGGTCTATGTGTTTCCTTCCCAATTTTATAAGCACACAGAATTAAATCACGCATTTGAGAAAAGAAGAAGGAAATCCAATCGCCCAAGTTTTATACAGCAGTGAGTTCCACACTATATGCACCTTATTCCCTACACTGATGGCCTCCACAACTTCCTTTGATGTTTTATGGTGGCTGTTCTCCACCGCAACAGCAAACTTTCTGGGACGTTCAAGTACATACAAGAGGAAATGTGATGCAGTGGCTAATAGGCTGAGCAGCGAATGAAATAGACCTGGGCTCAAATCCCATCTTTGGGGTTGGAAGGAGTGGGGCTGGTGGGGGCAATGATGTTGGGGTTGGGTTGGTACACACTTTTTTCCCTTCACAATAATATTTATTATTTTTCATACAAAGACATAACAAAAGAGAAAGTCAACAATAATAAAAGAGAAAGAAAATTAAAACGACAAAAAAACAGAAAATAAAAAAGAATATGAATCACCAAATACATCAAGTCACCACATAAACTAAAACTTAATTAATTAATTAAAATCCATCTTCATAAACATATTACTTGACTTCCTCTAGTCTCTTCCATTCTGAATTTCTTAGTAATTATATATAGCAGTTTCCAATATCATTATTTCATAAAACCATATCACAGTCATAATCGTGTTTCCTAACTTTTCTTATCGTACATTTTCTTATTTATTTATTTAATCCCAATTTAGTCCTAGGCCTAATTGATTATTTCAAGTGGTTACATATCTTTAATATTGCAATATTTATTCAAATAGTCTTTAAATTTCTTCCAATGGGTTGGCACACACTTTTTGAGCTCATGTGCACAGGTTGAAAAAGAGCTGGATCAGGCCAATGACCCATCTCATCCAGCATCCTGTCCTCATAATGGCCACACAAATGCCTGTGGGAAGGCTGCAAGCACTGGGTGCAACAGCACTCTCCCTATTCGCGTTTCCCTGCAACCAGCCATCAGAGGCATACTGCCTCCCAAAGGAGGACATAGCCACCAGCTTTATCCTCCAGGAATTTGTCTCATCCTCGCTGAAAGCCATCCAACATCAGAAGATGTCTGTTGTGGTGCCATGACATCATCACAGTGGAGACCTGATTGGCTGGAACGAACAGATGTGAGAACAAGTGTCCTGTTCTTTTTTTAAACTGTTGTTTGAACGCACCAATCAAAAGGGGGCAGCAATACATTTGTGACAACCCCCCCTCCCTTTTCATGCTGAAAACACTAGCCCTTGAAAATTCATTTCAGCTCTAATAAATATTTAGATGATGCAGCACTTTTTGTGTGTGTGTGTATAACTGGAATGCTGTTACACTCGGATCCAATAATGAATTGCTTATCATAATTTTCAAAGTGGGGTGGGGGACTAATGGGATGAAGTGCTCTGAATTCTGAATTGTTTCGTGTGGTGTGGCAGCTCTTCACATTTTTTAAGAGCACTCCATTTTGGAAGTGCGTGGGCAGTTTGGGCCAAGCATCCTGTGAGCCAATTTAAATTTCCTGGATCGCTCCAACAATTTGAAGAGTACTCCAGTCATTTTTAAACAATTCATCACCACACATGCCTGCAATTTTATTGACAAATAGCGCCAATTTAATTGTTGCGTTGAGGATTGAATTTGTGGTGTTCGATAGTACTTAATAACAACAACACTCCCTCTAATTTGGTATTTTAAACACAATGTCTTTGCTCCCAATTTTCTATTTCCCTTCCTTCTGCAGAGCTTGCACTGCCCCCTAAATGGTTGGGGATCCTTGGGAACGGTGGGAGATATCATAGATGAGGGTGGGGTCTGCATATGGAGAGGAAAGTTGATAAATACCACCCATACTTGAACAAAGGAACAACTTTGAATCTAAGCTATTAGCCCTGTTCAGATATTCAGAATCCATGACTAGCGAACATCAGATGGAGGATTGGAACTGAATCCACTGGAGGAGCAGGTATCAGAAGTTGAAGAGGCAACAGGGCTTAGTGATCAGGAAGAGGCTGTGTCAGAGAGCAGTCCAGAAGCAGGGGAAGAAGCAGAGGCTGGAGAGGAGGGGGTCAAGAGATAGAGATGGGACAGGCTGCTGAGGAAGCCAGTGGGTCTCCCGTTCCTGCTGTGACCAGCTCCACCCCACCCTACACCCAGAACCTGAAGAGGTATGAAGTGGGCAGAGCAAAGACAGACATGGTGGAGAAGTCATCATTAGAAAAAAACTTTGGAGAGGATGGGACTTAAGGCAGCTAGGGAAAGGTGAGGGCCTCCAGTCCCCAAATTCCAGGCATTGATCCAAAATCTGAACAGAGCCTATGCATGTCCCCAAATGTCCATATAGAGCATGCATGTCTAAGAACAAAAGAGCCATCCAAGTTGGTCGCCATCACTGCCTCCTCTGGGAGCCAGTTCCAAAGCTTAACTGTGCACTGTGTGAAGAAGTACTTTCTTTGATCTGACCTGAATCTTGCAACATCCCCGAGTTCTAGTGTTATGAGTGTCTAGTGCCTACAGATGTATGGAGGCTCTGTTCAGGCCATTAGATGAATACATAGAGGTCAAGGGCTGGAAGAAAAGATGAAATGGAAGCTGGCTTCTGCTTGTATATTTGCAGCTGGATAAGGAGCCGTCTGTGTAAACAGGGGCAGCATGCATGGTTCATGTTCTATTAATGAGCTCTTGCACTTCAAAATGTACTGTTAAAGAGTTGGTTGTGACAAACTGCCTACGGCCACCCCCCAAATAGTGAATGGAAAATTCCTAAGGCAATGGTTCTGCTTCAGAAACAATACCAGGTGATCCCGAGCAGAAATCCCTCATAAATTCATTTTCTGAGCCACGGTAATTGCGCAAATCACAGCAGCCACATGTATGGCTTGCATATGGTGGTGCTAGTTTTCACAAGTTACAGTCATCAGCAGTGAACCTCAGCTGCTGATGACTACAACACACAAATTAATCTTTGCTAGTTTCATTTAGTTTCATTTGCAATCGCTCTCCCCCCCCCCCCTGCCCGCTCCCTCTCCTCTAAATAGCACATTCACCCGTGCTGCAGTTTCAAAGAACGAGAGGGTGGTTTATACTACTGCTGGATCATTTGCAGAGGAAAACTCTTAATTTTCACCACCTCTTTATTTTCTTCTGACTTGCTGTACAGAGTAAATGAAGTCAATGCCTGGCCCATGTTTTCATTCAGGATCTCATGTGTAAAGGTAGTATTTTGCTAATGTGATGATGTATTATCATTCATCCTTGTACCTGTCCAGTTAGCCAGGGATGGGTTCATCCAGGCATAAGGCGTAGCGTAGGAGGCATTCCATTCTGCAAGATTAAATCTTCAGTTAAATGAACCTAAAGTGGCTTAGGGTGAGCCTGCTAGGAGATCCAATTGGGAAGCTATATATGTATTTAAGGAAGAACCACCTGTAACCATGCTTTCATAAGAAAACAACCTACAACCTAGTGAGAATGTGACTCCTTCCGTCACTCTTTCCTTAGTAAAGTGTAAGTCTCTTTCGTCTCAGATTCTGGGGGCATTGCAGAGATTAGTAATAGCAACCACCAAGAATTCACCAGCAGTGCAGTTCCAAAGAGAAAGCAACTGAGCTAATGCCATGAACTCTCCAAAGGTGCTGTTGTCTTGAGGAACGGCACAGAATAGAATTTGAAAACATCTCTCTCCCATTTCCTTTCCAGGTGAAGATTGCACACAGAGAACATCTAGTTGAAGCTGGTGTTACATATCAGGTTACACGAGTGGGGACTGCAACAAAATGTTGTAGCATGTCACCACATGCCACAGGAGTGCCAGCCAGCCAGTAACCTGCACATCCATGTCCTCTTACAAGACACTGTAAACTCTAAGGGACATTATGAGCCAGAGTCAACTATGTTGCTCTAGCACAGGGATGTCCAACTCCCAAGAGACTGCGATCTACTCCTGGGGGAAAAAACTAGCAGTGATCTACACATAGGGGGGACAGGACCTGAAGTTGTTGAGCTTTCTTTGGGGGGGGGGCAAGTTGTTGAGGTTTTTTTTGGGGAACCTAATAGTTCTGCCGCTTTGGGGAGGGTGCGTCAGAAATCGCTAAGCAAGAAGTAATCCCGCCAGCGGTAACCCCATCTTCCATTCTTGAAAATGTGAGCAATTAAAGGAGAGAGCAAGGGGGCAGGGCCAGATGCTCCTTTTCCCCCACAAAGTAAACTGAGCCCGCGATCGACTGCGATTTCTAACAACCGGGGGTCGACATGTCAATCACGGTCGACCGGTTGGACATTTCTGCTCTAGCAGAAGCAAGCACAAGGAGTTTCAGTAGCACGATGGGATTTCCCCCACTCTTAATTTGGCTTAGGTCTTGAAACTGTTTGATGTGATCTACCTTAAGCATCTTAAAAAGCAGAGACATCACCTTGCCAACAAAGGTCCGTATAGTTAAAGCTATGGTTTTCCCAGTAGTGATGTATGGAAGTGAGAGCTGGACCATAAAGAAGGCTGATCGCTGAAGAATTGATGCTTTTGAATTATGGTGCTGGAGGAGACTCTTGAGAGTCCCATGGACTGCAAGAAGAACAAACGCATCCATTCTTAAGGAAATCAGCCCAGAGTGCTCACTGGAAGGACAGATCCTGAAGCTGAGGCTCCAATACTTTGGCCGCCTCATGAGAAGAGAAGACTCCCTGGAAAAGACCCTGATGTTGGGAAAGATGGAGGGCACAAGGAGAAGGGAACACAGAGGACGAGATGGTTGGACAGTGTTCTTGAAGCTACCAGCATGAGTTTGACCAAACTGTGGGAGGCAGTGGAAGACAGGAGTGCCTGGCGTGCTCTGGTCCATGGGGCCATGAAGAGTCGGACATGACTAAACGACTAAACAACAACAACCTTAAGCATGGTTTACTCTGGAAAGGCAGTCTCCAAATAAACAATGGTGAATACCTCTCATCAAGAACATAAGAAGAGCCTGCTGGATCAGGCCAATAGCCCATCTGGACCAGCCTCCTCACAGTGACCAGCCAGATACTTGTGGGAAACTGGCAAGCAGTACCCAAGCTCAAGAGCATTCTCCTCTCCCGTGGTTTCCATTAATGACTTTCAGAAGCATGGCTGCCTCTGACTGTCAGAGACAAATTTAGGGCAATGGGACTGGTTTTGCTGAACTGGGTGCCAAGCCTAGGGGGCGCCACAGGGCATCCCAAATATGACGTAGAGAATTGAGCAGAATGGAAGGCGAGAGCTCAGGTGGGGGGCTGAATTTTGGTCTCACACAGGACACCACGGAAATTTGAAAGAGTGAAGTTCATCCCTGTGAATGTGGAGGCAGAGCATAGTCATGTGGGCTAGTAGCCATTGATAGACTTCTCCGTGAATTTGCCTAATCCTAAATCACCCAGATTCATTGTTGTTTATATATATTCTATAAG
Source organism: Podarcis muralis (assembly GCF_964188315.1). NCBI lineage: Eukaryota > Metazoa > Chordata > Lepidosauria > Squamata > Lacertidae > Podarcis > Podarcis muralis. The sequence goes on along the minus strand of NC_135655.1, from coordinate 19,469,506 downwards.
AAGGGAATCTGGCTCAGGGTCAGCAATCTGATGGCAGCTAGACCATAAGGAAAGGAGCTTTTAAATGACATGTTCTGTAGTCCTGGATAGAGAAGTCACTATTCATTGCTCCATGTTCCTTTTCTGATCTCTTTCCTTGCACACACAGGAGGAAGCAAGCTCACCTTCCCTGCTCCTTTAGTTCTGCCAGATTTATTATTCAAGAAGTCCACAACAAGATAAAGGATCATTATGGGATTGGACAGCGAGGTATGTGGGACCCCCGCCTTTAACTTGGAGTCTTGCATTTTGCGCTTTGATAAAAGACTCCCCCCCACTTTTACTTACATCCTCCATTAAGATGTCTCAGTGTCATTTAGGGTGTTAATTGAGAGGCGGTTTAAGCTCATCAAGGCGATTATAAGTGATAGTTAAAAATTTCTATATATGGCCTATGCTGGAATCAGCACAGTAGGATGCCATTTTTCTTTTATCTAACTGACATTGGTAATAATAGATGAAATTATTACTAAAATCGCAGCTGCAGAGATGATATCATGATTTTTTTGTGTGTGTAATCTTTGATGAAAAATTAATTTTTTGAGAGGGATAATTTAAAATGATTTAAATAGTATTATACTGAAGTCCTTACTGGTAATTAACACCAATCTCATCAGAAGTGAATCCACTTTTGCAGCTGTTTCTAAAGATACCTAGGGTATTTTGTAACTTTTTCCCCTCCCCACCCCACCCCACCCCAAGTAAAATTATAGTGTTTGGACTTTATTTTTTTTTACAGCACAAAGACGGTTAAAAGAAAAGACTGGTAATAGAAGTCTTTGTTCACCAGAGGGGCCAAAATCCCATCTTGAATTTGAAGAACTTCTTGGCGTGTGAGTGTATTTAGCCGTTCTCTGCACAGGAATCAATGCCTGAATATTGTATTGTTGTGGTGTGTGTGTGTGTGTGTGTGTGTGTGTATGCATCTATACATAAAAACTCACATATATATCTGTGAGTATAAGTATGTATATGCAAATTTGCATGTGTTAACCACACACATTCACACATTACATACACATGCACACACACACAACTTTATCTGCTGGGGGTTTAATTGGTTGAACAGATGGCTGATCAGAAATGCTTCTTCATCTTCATCAATGACTCGTCTTCCTTTCTTTGCATCAGCTTTCATCACAGTGGCAAAAAAAAAGTCCTCTAACGAGAAACAGCTGAAAATAGATTTCTTCCCCCCCCCTCCCTTTGGACACTTTCATCATGCTTTAAATGACAGAAGTGGTGTGGGATTTTTTTTGTCCTATATATATATAAAGACCTGCAAGAGAAAGTTTTTTTATATATAGGAAATATAGTGAAATCTAAATAGAAAAAGAAATTTGAATGAGAATGTGGGAGACCCTGAGATGATGCCTCTCATCTTTGTGTTTTACTTTCTTCTCCTTCGTTTTAAAGTACGCACTGATTTTTTTTGACAAGATATATAGCCATGCCTTATTCGCTCAAGCTGCAGAAGCTGCCAATCAGTATTTCTTTTCCCCGGGTTTGATGCGAGGGGAAAAGGGGGAGGCAGGGATGGGAGTTGAAAGACGACGTGGCAGCTCAGAGGACTGGTGCTTTGGGTATCGGTTCATTAAAACCTGAGTTGCATGGCCATTTTCTGCTGTTTTGGCAGTTTTTTATTATGCCCAAATCAAAGTGTGTCTTTCTCTCTGTTATTTAAAGAAGAAAAATGGGTGCCTTATAAACAGGGAGCCAGCCTCCAGGAAGACTTCTGTTAGAAATCACTGCAAGAACAGAGGCACATGTAGGACCACATCTTTTGACCTGCAGTTTCCGAGATGTGCAACAGGTTCACAATGGCCAGATTGTGGCTGAGGAGTCACATGGAAGCTCCTGGGAATTCTTCTAACTATACACTTTCTCATACAGAATCGTGTTTTTTTTTTGGGGGGGGGGAATGTTCCAGAGGATTGAAGGACCCTCCAGAAGATATTTCACAGAAGGGCAGAGAGCAAGGGGAACAGATAAAAATGGCTTCCCTCCATATTCTGCTGGTTGCCAACTGAGCGACACCGCTGAATACAACTGTCATGGACTGGCAGGATGCAAAGGAGTGGTGGGAGGCACTAGCTGAGGAACCTCTGAGGGGAAAAGGCTCATAGCCAGGAGATTGGTGGTCAGAGGGAGAAGAGGAAGCAGCTTGGGAGGAGGAGGCGTCGGAAGCTGAAGAGGCAACAGGGTTTAGTGAGCAGGAAGAGGCTGTGGCAGAGAGCAGTCCAGAACCAGAGGCAGAAGCAGAAGCTGGAGAGGAGGAGGGCAGAGTGGAGGCAAGCTGCTGAAGAGTCTAGGGAGCCACCCTCTCCTGCTGTGACCAGTCCCCCCCCCCCCCATTCTCCCAGAACATGCAGAGAAATGAAAAGAGCAGAGGAGAGATTGGTTGTGTGCTGACACAGGCTTCCATTGATTGGAGAAAAACCCTGAAGAGGAGGGGACTTAGGCAGCTGCCTCATTGTGGCAAGACCTACTGGGAAGATGTGCTGGGAGCACTCTTTTGGTTTCTTTGAATAAAGGAGGAGGAGGAGGAGGAAGAGGAGGAGTAGGAGTTTGGACTTGATACCCCGCTTTTCACTCCCTCACACCCCGGCTAACAATCTCCTTTTCCTCCCTCCCTCACAACAAACACTCTGTGAGGTGAGTGGGACTGAGAGACTTCAGAGAAGTGTGACTAGCCCAAGGTCACCCAGTAGCTGCATGTGGAGGAGCGGGGAAGCAAACCCGGTTCACCAGATTACGAGTCCACTGCTCTTAACCACTACACCATGCTGGCTCAACTTCACTGATTTGATTTTTGTTTAATTGCTGACATAAACCTGACTCCAGCTCCTGACAACAACTTGATATTACTGCGCTGCTGCTTCTTTTTTTGCACCAATCTGTCTCAAGAGGCAATGGAAGAGCACAGCACTAGGGACAAAGCCCTTCTCAGTGGTTGGGCACCACTGAGAAAGGCCTATTTTTTGTGGCTGGTATCCTAACCCCATTTACATGGGGGTAACTGATTACAATAGGAGTTACTTCTGGGGAGACATACTTAGGATTGCTCTGTTACATGTGTCACAGGAGCGTGCCATCAGTAATCACACAGTTCAAAGTTGGAGCTAACTCTTTATTAGCAAAACCACAGTTTCCACAGATGTCGTTTAGTATCAAACCAATGAGCAGAGCAGCTCATTCCTGGTGATCTTATTCCACCTAAAATGAAATAAAATAGTTCCAGGTCAAAGGAATATTACTAAACAATTTATTCCCTTTATATATTTCCCAGCAGCCTCTCATTGCTCGGGAATTAGAGAAAGAAGAATCAATAAAATTTTGAAATCAATGGTTATAATTAGTGCAGTTTTGAAGGGCCATCTTGATCAAACTGGTGTACAATTGTATCCAAACACAGATGAAAACCTTCTCCCTGATCTCAGGAACGACGCTACAAAATTTGGTTACAGTATCTTAAGAGGTGCATAAATGCATAGCGAACACACAAACAACTTTCCTAAATATAGATATAGATTAACACCTTTCAACTCATTTGTTTCCCAAGGATGCTTAAATGACACTTCTCCAACTTACAAATAAATTAAAACTCGAGTTGTTATCTTCCCTGTTGTGCTTGGGCGGCTGTTTCCACAAACAAGCCATAACATTAAGTTCTGCCCTTTAAGTAGACAGATATTCAAAACTCTACATTTTTAAAAGCAAAGAGGCAATAATATTATATTCCATTTTTCATTCTGCTGTTTCAAACAGCTCTCTTGGAGAAGTTTCGGGATGACACGTGTGTTTTAAAGCAGTCAGATAAAATCACCCACAATTTCAAAAAACCAAGAACTAAACTTGGGAATAAAGTATGCCTACTGCGAAAAGAAAATGAGCAATCTTGGCTCATCTAATTTTGAAGAGCTGGTACATTCAAAAAAATATTAATAAACATATCATTGAAGACCATCAACATTGTCTTTCGTTGAGTGGATGCATGAAAGAGTTTGCACTGTGAATTTCTGAGCATATATATTTTTTTTGTTCAGAAAATCTCCATGTAAAACCAAACTCTAATCTGCCTTTTAAAGTGGAAGAGAAAAATTGCCCTTCAGTTTAATGGCTACCTTCAGACATATTTCAGGCGGAAAGATTCCCCCTCCCCAATTTTTAAAACTCTTTTGGAAGTAACTTTTAAAAATATGCTCCAAACACTGAATCTAAAATAAAAGGATGTAAATGGAGTTTAGAGTCTTGTGCTAAATGAGACACTTTACATTTGAAAATGTGTTCCCCATTGGCTTTAAGAGTGAGGAAAATGTTTCAGGAGAGAATGAAGTATAAATTGATCCACAACATTTTCAGGAGAACTCAAATTTAACTGAAACTGGGAATAATAATAAAAAAAAGGAAAAGGAAAATCTTTGGCAGGCTTCAAATGTTATGCCATTCAGTACAGAATGCTTTCAAATTAATGGAAAGAATAATTTTGCATTCAAGTGCTGCACTTTGGGAAGTAATAAAGGTTTAGCGTGTTTATTTAAGACACAGAGAGTCACGGAGCAGCAAACCCAAACCTGTAAAGGGAACATTAAACTAATGCTATTTGAATGCCCAGCCAGCTATTACGCTGTCCTAGTAATATTCCCATTTTTTTTCCAACAGGGTGATCAGAGGCAAACAGAGGCAGGGATCTTTGAATTTGTATCCTGAGTTGACCTTCAGAACTGGCCCAAGTTCACCCAGTCAGCTTTTTATCTGAACCAAGATTGCAGATTTTTTAAAATTCTTTAAATTGTTGTTTTTAACAGTCTTTTAATCATACTGTTTTATTCTCTTTGTAAACCTTTTTGAGGTTGTGTGTGTGTGTTTTACAACTGAGCAGTGAATAAATTTTATGAAATGAATGAATGAATGTTGAACTTTCTACTGCCTCACCCATATGAGTTGGTAGAACCTGTACTTGTTCCTGCTATTACATTAAAGCTAATAAACCTTATGCCCTGGGGACAATCATGGCAAAGTGTTGGTAACTACTACATACCTGCAGTTCATGTAACAATAGTTTATTTATCATTGTACCTGAGCACCACTTTCCCTGGCCAAGCTACTTCTGACTTGCTGGCAGGCTGCCATCCATGAACTTCTTTGAGGTCCTTTTTCTGCTTCTGGGAGGTCTCTGTTGCTCCTTGTCCTTCAGTTTCTCAAGTCCAGGTTATGTTCTCCCCCTCTCTCACATGCACAATGTTCTCCTGTGGCTTGAAATGGGTGACTGGTGTTGTCTACACCTCTCAACCACACTTAACAACACGCCATTCTAGCCCATCCAAGGACTCCACTCTGACCATACAAGCTCATCCTCTCAGTTTTCTCCTCTCTGTTATATATCAAATATATTAGAGTTTGGGCCCCTTCCAAGTAGTAGTAAGTCCCAAGCCTGCTTAACCCCAAAAATTACTTCAGGTTATTTCTGTGGGGATCTAATGTATATTTCCAGCCTTCCCTTTCCTGAAGAGGATAACATTATTAGTAGTAGTATTAGAATTAGAATTTATATACTCCCCTATACCCACAGGTCTCAGGGCAGTTCACAGGATAAAATCAGAATATAAAACCACAAAGTACATAATCAAAATAACCACAGCCCAAAAACCACCACCCAGGACATTTTAAAAGGGCATAGGATGTCAATCAAATCAACCAAAGGCCTGGTTAAAGAGGAACGTTTTTGCCAGGCACCTAATCTTTGTGCAATAACACAATGTGTTCTATAAGGGACATAGGCAAAACCATTGAGATATGGCCAGTGCTATTTTTCTAAAAAAAATGTTTAGGGGTACTTTCATTTTGACTCAAGAAAATCACCATTTTATAGTTCAAATCAGGGGAAATAAATACAGTAAATGAACAAAAGTACAAAGATTCATTAAATGTTTAGGGGTATGCATAGCCCTGCGTGCTGTTATTGTCCATTCTGAAGGAAATCAGCCCTGAGTGCTCCCTGGAAGGACAGATCCTGAAGCTGAGGCTCCAATACTTTGGCCACCTCATGAGAAGAGAAGACTCCCTGGAAAAGACCCTGGTGTTGGGTAAGATTGAGGGTACAAGGAGAAGCGGACAACAGAGGACGAGATGGTTGGACAGTGTTCTTGAAGCTACCAGCATGAGTTTGGAGGTGGTATGCCTCTGAATACCAATTACTGGGTATCACATTTTTGGGAGCGATGTGCATCATGTGCTGCTTGTGGGCTTCCTACGGGCATCTGATTGGCTACTGTGAGAAGAGAATGTTGGAACAGGTGAAACTTTGATCCGGTCTACCTGAGCTCTTCTTGTGTTCTTAATTGGCCTGAGTAGTGATGGACCATGGGGACGCGGGTGGCGCTGTGGGTAAAAGCCTCAGCGCCTAGGGCTTGCCGATCGAAAGGTCGCGGTTCGAATCCCCGCGGCGGGGTGCGCTCCCGTTGCTCAGTCCCAGCGCCTGCCAACCTAGCAGTTCGAAAGCACCCCCGGGTGCAAGTAGATAAATAGGGACCGCTTTCTAGCGGGAAGGTAAATGGCGTTTCTGTGTGAGGCTCTGGCTCGCCAGAGCAGCGATGTCACGCTGGCCACGTGACCCGGAAGTGTCTTCGGACAGCGCTGGCCCCCGGCCTCTTGAGTGAGATGGGCGCACAACCCCAGAGTCTGGCAAGACTGGCCCGTACGGGCAGGGGTACCTTTACTTTACCTTTAGTGATGGACCATGCATAGACAATAAGGTGCCCTCTAGTTACATTGGATGGACTACAATTCCGATCAACTCCAGTTTGCTTGAGCAATGGTCAAGGATGATGGGAGCTGTAATCCACAATATCTGGAGGGCAGTATGTTGCCTTCCTCTGAGATAGGCAAATCAGTCTATTTCTGCTCCATAGCATTTTGGCATGCATTAATTCCATTCCAGTCCATGTCTGCATTCAACTCTGTGGTGTTGTTTTAATTTCTAACCCTTGCAAAATACATATTTGAATATGTTTCCAAGTTTGAGGAATTCTTCTGTAGGAAAACATACAGAAGATGCACACTGGGTGAACGTTTTCATTAAACTATATATCACAACCCCAAGATCTCTTTCCGGATCAGTCCCTGTTCATTTTTCGCTGGTGCTCTTTAAAAACATGCAGCTGCCTGCTTTTGTATTTAGACTTGTTTTCTTTCCAAATTCATGAATGTACTGCCGAAGAGTGATGCAACTCTTCAAGAGATACTTCCCAGAATATTGTCTTTCATTGTTTCCTTTCCACAGTAAAAAGAAATGACTGCCAAAAGAAAAATCTGCTTTATAGGAACACCACCCAAAAACCTCTGTGATTTAATTTTAGATACCTAAAAGCATAGGATTCTGTTGTTTACACTGATAACATAAAAGCAAATTCAGGTTACATAATTACAGTTCACTGAAAGGTCTTGTGCAATAAACCTGTGTTCCCTCAAAATCAGACTTTTGTGATAAGTGAGGGAAATTCATTGGAAAGTGTGGGATAACACTCCCTGCAAACAACTCAGAATGAAGCACCATTAAGTAGCTACCATTCTGTAATGTCCCTGCAAAAAAAATTTGGGAGACTTCTCAATAAACAGGCTGTTTGGAAGTGCCCAAAGAAGCAGAAGGCTGTTCAAGAAATAAAGAATATGTAACTTTTCAGTGTAGCAAAATATCCAGTAACAGCTGTTCAAGGTCTTCATAATGGAAGGATATTCATAACTTCTTTCTTTCTTTCTTTCTTTCTTTCTTTCTTTCTTTCTTTCTTTCTTTCTTTCTTTCTTTCTTTCTTTCTTTCTTTCTCACTCACTCTCCAAAACCCAGTATATTGGAGTTCCACTGGCAAATATAAAACTGGCCTTAAGTTAGGTTAAAATGTTTAAAAAACTGCAATTTGAAATGTCTTTAAAATATTTTTTAATGTTCTAAAACGTTTTAAATTTGTTTTTATTATTGATTGTATTGTTTTCTCTGGGCTCCTTTTAATTAATTTAGTAATAACAATAATAAATGGTTCTCACTTGTATTATTTTTTCAAAAAAAAGTTGTTCCCTTTACATTTCCCTTGATTGCATTGTTTAGTTTAGCATGCTTGCCAACGCGTGTGAATACTACGCCTCTGTAGTAGTAATAATAACAACCACAATATTTTTCAAAATAATATTTTTTTAAAGTTGATTTTTTAAAAAAATTGAAAGATGTGGTGCGGTCGATCAGCATATTAAGTTGCTGCTGGTCTGGGAGCAAGAAAATAAATGAAAGGGAGAGAGGATTCTGTCCTACAGGCATCTATTTGGCCACTGTGAGAACAAGATTCTAAACTAGATGGATTATCCTGATCCAGTAGGCTCATATTCTGTCCATATGTTCTAATGTGGTGTGTTGTTCAATAAGGACACAGTGCAAAGAGAATGAGTGTTTCTGGGGGGAGGGAGGCTCGTTTAATTTCATTGTGCACAGGTTGTACAATGACAATTGAGGTATTATTATTACTAATCTTGGCAACTATAGCTCTGTAAGCTGTAAAAGTACAGCTCCCAATGTGTACTTTTAAATGTGTTTTAAATGTATGATGCGGGTGTCACCCTAGGCAGGGGAAAGTTGACACCTAGCTAGAGTCCCAGAGAGCCAGTGTGGTGTAATAATAATAATAATAATAAATTTTATTTATTGTAGTGGTTAGTAGTGGTGTAGTAGTGGTGTAGTAGTGGTGTAGTAGTGGTGTAGTGGTTAAGAGCGGTAGTCTCGTAATCTGGGGAACCGGGTTCGCGTCTCCGCTCCTCCACATGCAGCTGCTGGGTGACCTTGGGCCAGTCACACTTCTCTGAAGTCTCTCAGCCCCACCCACCTCACAGAGTGTTTTTTTTTTTAATTCTTTTTTATTGATTATTCCATAAAAAGAAAAACAAAGATAACACACATATAACAAAGACAACAACACAAAAAAGAAAGAACATACAGAAAAAACAAAAGAAACAAGTAAAAGGTACACATAATTATTGTTTTTACAATCTCCTATAACATAGCTGTTTCTTTCAGGACTTCCTTCAGCTTGGCCGCAAGTCGTTCGAAGCAATAAATAAAGTTACACGTTTCATCTTCTATATTGTTATTGTCATTGTCTCCAATTTTGTTCTCTCTTTTCCTTAGTCTATCACAGTGCATCTTTAAATTCCTTTAGCGTTATTTGTCCATCACTAATACCTTCCAGATAATCTGCGTACTTTCCCCAATCCTTAATGAACACTTGGTCTTTTATATATCTAATTTTCCCCGTTAATTTATCGAGTTCTGCATACTCCGATAGTTTAGATCTCCACTCCTCCGTTGTTGGGATTTCCTGCTGTTTCCACCTCTGAGCTATTAAAACCCTTGCTGCTGTTACCGCATAGTATACCAATCTGCGATCCTCCTTTTTTATTTCTTGTCTTAGCATCCCTAATAAGAAAATTTCTGGTTTCTTTACAAACGTGTACTTTAGTATCTTTTTTAATTCGGTATAAACCTTCTCCCAAAACAGCTTTACCCTTCCACACTCCCACCACATGTGGTAAAAGGAGCCCACTGCATCTTTACACCTCCAGCACTTATTATCCACCTTATACATCTTTGAAAGTTTCATGGGTGTCAGGTGCCACCTGTAAACCATCTTCATGACATTTTCCTTTATCACAGTACACGCCGTAAAATTCAACCCGTCTCTCCATAATCTTTCCCAGTCCTCGAATTGTATACTATGCCCTATATCTTTTGCCCAGCGGATCATCACTGATTTAACTTCCTCGTCTGCTAAATTCCAGTCTAGCAGCATCCTATACAACTTGGATATGTTTTTCACTTTATTATTTATTATTTCCGTCTGAAATTTCGAGTCATTGTCCGCATAGCCTCTTTCCTTGATGTCTCTGCTAAGCATCTGGTTAATCTGTTGGTGATGAAGCCAATCGTAAACATACTCTTTTATCTGTTCATAAGGTTTTGTTCTCCATTTCCCATCCACTTTGATAACTAACTGGTTATATGTTGCCCAGTTGCTTCTCATATTGATCGTTTTTATGCTTGTTATTTCAAGGGGTGATAACCAGTGTGGTGTTTTCGGTTCTAACACATTTTTATATCTTTCCCACACTTCGATTAGCGGTCCTCTAAATATATGATTACCAAACCCCTTATGTGCTTTCATTTTGTTCTTCCATAAATAGGCATGCCATCCAAAGTAGTTATCGAAGCCCTCCAGATCGAGGAGCTCCGTATTTTCCAATTTAACCCAATCTTTTAACCAACTTAGGCAAGATGCCTCATAGTATAATTTCAGGTCTGGCAGGGCAAAGCCCCCCCTTTCCTTTACATCTGTTAGTAATTTAAATTGAATCCTGGGTTTTTTGCCCTGCCATATAAACCTCGAAATTGTCCTTTGCCATTCTTTGAAAATCCTGCACCCTTTTATTATAGGGATAGACTGGAATAGGAACATTAGTCTTGATAAAACATTCATCTTGATCATATTCATCCTTCCCCACATTGACAATTTTAACCGTCCCCATTTTTCTAAGTCTCTCTTTACTTCCCTCCACATCGGCTCGTAGTTATTTTTATATAGGTCTATATTTTTAGGTGTTAGCCAGATGCCGAGGTACTTGACCTTTTTGACCGTCTCTATCTGTGATTGCTGTTGGATTGCCTCTATTGTCCTTGAATCTACGTTTTTATATATCATTTTTGTTTTTTTCTTATTTAGTTTAAACCCAGCCACTTCTCCGAATGATTCTATTTCCTTCAAGATTTCTTCTACTGAGGTTATAGGGTCTTCTGTCATCACTATCAAATCATCGGCAAAGGCCTTAGTTTTATACACATTCTTTCCTAACGTTACTCCTTTTATATTTCCATTTTGTCTTATCGAGTTTAAGAGTACTTCTAACACTGTTATAAATAGTAACGGGGAGAGCGGACAGCCCTGTCTTGTGCCCTTCCTTATTTTTATCTCTTCCGTAACCGTACCATTTACAATCAGTTTGGCCTTTTGTTCAGTATATATTGCCCTTACCCCGTTGAAGAAGTTGTTACCTACATCCATATATTCTAGATTTCTCAACATAAAGTTCCATATCACATTATCAAACGCCTTTTCGGCGTCAATAAACATCATTGTGACTTGCTTATCAATCCTAACAGACAAAAATTCTAACATATCAATAATATGTCTTGTATTATCCCTCATCTGCCGACCTGGCAGGAATCCTGCCTGGTCCGTATGAATAATATCTACTAACACATTTTTTAACCTTTTTGCCAGGATTCCTGCGAATATCTTATAATCCGTGTTCAGCAGTGAGATTGGTCTATAGTTTTTAACCTGGGTTAAATCCGCGTCTTGTTTGGGGAGGAACGTGATGTATGCTTCCTTCCAGGTCTCTGGGATTTCTCCTTCCTTTAAGATGATGTTCATAGTCTTTTTCAAAGGTCCCACCAAAATAGATTTCATTTCTTTGTAATATCCTGCAGTAAATCCGTCAGGGCCTGGTGCTTTGCCCCTCTTTAGGTCTCTAATTACCTCCTCTATTTCCTCATTTTCAATTGGGGTATTCAGTCTTTGTTTCCCTTCTGCTGGAATTTTTTGTCCCCCTTTTTCCTTTAAGAATCTTTCTATCTTCCTTGGGGCAACTCTCTCTTGATCTTTATACAAATTTCTATAATAATTAAGAAACTCACTCCTTATTCCTCTGGGATCAGTTCTTTCTTCCCCGTCTGTTATTATTTTATTGATTGTCCCTTGCTCTTTCCTTTTTTTGATTTGCCAGGCAAGCCATTTCCCTGGTTTGTTCGCAAATTCAAAGTTTCTTTGTCTAAATCTTTTAATGTTCCACTCTACCTCTCTGTTTATTGTTGTGGCAAACTGGGTTTGCAGTATTTTTATTTTTTCTTTTGTCTTTGGGCAGTTAGGCTTCTGGACTAACTTTTGTTCATTTGCCATTATCTGTCTGAGGATCTCTTCTTTATTTTTCTCTCTATTTCTATTTTTAATTGCATTCTGTTGTATGAAGTACCCTCTTATTACTGCCTTACTTGCATCCCAAATTACGCTCTCTTTTGTTCCTTTATCACAGTTATCCTTAAAGTACTCTGTCAATTTTTCCTTTGCCGTTTCCACCACTTTCTGATCATCTAACAAATAGTCCTTTAATCTCCATCTAAAGGGTCTCTTCTCTAAGCTTTCTAGTTCTATCTCTAATGGATTGTGATCTGATATTACTTTCGGTCTTATTTCTATAAGTTTAACTCTTGGACATAGATCTTTTGAGATCCAAATCTGGTCTATTCGTGAGAGTGATTGGTTAGGTTCTGAATAGAAAGTGAATTGTTTCTCGAGTGGGTGTCTGAGGCGCCAGATGTCCACTAAACTGCAGTTTTCCGCTAAGGCGAAAAAAGATTTTGGTAGTTTCCCCTCTCTGTTTGTTCCGTCTCTAAGTCTATCCATATCAGGCGAGACGACTGCATTCATATCCCCCATTAGGATTATTTTTTGATCGACATACTCCATTAGTTTTTCTTCTAATCTTTTAAAAAATTCATTTTTACTACCGTTCGGGGCATAGATCCCTACTACCAGCATCTTTTCTCCTTGCCAGTTGATATTGACCCCTATCATCCTCCCTTCCTCATCTTTGAACATTGTTTTAGCTTCTATTTTACTACTAATATACAGTACCACACCTCTTTTCTTTACCCTATCCAGGGTTTCAAACTCATTTCCTAGCCGTTTATTAATCAACACCTTTCTATGCTTTCTGGCCACATGCGTCTCCTGAAGACAGATAATGTCCAAATTTTTCCTTTTCAAACATTGTTCAATTTTATTTCTCTTTTTTTTGTCGTTCATCCCATTTATGTTCCAATTCCAAATTTTTAATCCCATAATGCTTAGCTTTTCCTTTCGTTACTCTTTAGAATCTTCCTATCAGTTATATATTCTCAGAATCTTCCACTTCCTCTTCTTCTTCCTCTCCCGACCCACTCCCCTCCTCTTCTCCCTCCTCTAGCACTCTTGGTTCTCCTGATGGGGCCCTCTCTCCTCTCCCTAATTCTTGCTCCTCCGTTTTTAGCTCCTTGTATTTCCTAAGGAATTTCCCAGTTTCTTCTTGGTTTATAAGCTTATGTCTTTTACCTCTGTATGTAAATGATATCCCTTCCGGGAATTCCCACCTAAACTCAATCTTATTTTTCCTCAATGTCTGCACCAGGGGTTTATAAGAGTCTCTCTTTTTAAGTAATCTAATTGGGATATCTTTAAACAAAATTATGTAATTCCCATCTATATTCAATCTCTTTTCTCTGTTCCTTTGAAGGATCCTGTCTCTCATTTCTTTATTTTTGAAAGTAATCAAACAGTCACCTGTGAATCTCTTTGCTTTTGTTGCATTGACCCGCATTCTAAATGCGTTCAGTACACTATTGGCCATTTCTTCCACTGATATACCCATCCATTCCGCTAGCTCCTTCGTCAATCTTTCTTTAACATTTTCATTCTGTGTCTCTGAGACCGCTCTCAGCCTCAGGTTCACCCCCCTCTGCCTTAGTTCATTCATCGCTATAATATCTTTTATCTCTTCCTGTGTCCTACTTAACTCCATTACATCTGATTTGATCTTTTCCTTATCCCTCTTAATATCTCTTATCTCCCCCTTTGTCCTTTTTAATCCTTCTTCTGTGAGCTGCGTCCTCCTAGATATTTCTTTTACTTGGCCCTTTAGTTCATTCACAGTTTCCTCCATTTTTTTATCTAATATCCCAATTCTTTTGTCCACCAATTCTAATTTATGCTCTACGTTAGCTTGGCTTTGCTTAATTTCTGCAAACATTTTCAGAATATCCGACTTAAAATCCACCTCCTGTTTCGAGCCCCTCCTCTCTCCTGGGGTTCCCCCATTCGTTCCTTTCTTCCCTGTATGAGACATCTTACCCCTTTATACCTTTATACCCCTCCCTCTCTCCCACCCTCTCTTAGTACCTCCCACTGTTTCTTTATTTTCACTTTTCACTTTCCTTCCTTGCTGGGATTTACATTTACTATCTCTATGTACTCCCCACAAAAAAACACTAATCCATAATCAGTAAAACCATATGCAAAAATCAGGGGCAGAACAGTTGGTCCGTAATAGTACGTCGTGTGTCTTCACTATCTCAATCGTAATCTCACTTATCGGCCAGTACTTGGTTCCTGTTGTGAGGATATTTCCTTTAAGTATGTGATGGTCCCAGAAACACACGCTTCTTCTCCTCTCCCGACCCAACTAGTCCTCTATTAGTTAGTCCAAGAGCTAGGAAGGCTTCATAAAGCTCAATAGCAAGGAGGCATTTAAACCTAAAGAAATGAGTGCTGGGTGGTCAGGTAGGGGGGAGGGAGAGAGGGAGGGAGAATGAGTGGGGGGGGGATTAGTCACGACTCACACCATCTCCTCCATCTTATTTTCAAAAGTTCGTCAAGTCAGCACACGATCTCGCTGGTTCTTAAAGTAACCTTAGTCTCTTAAAAATTTAGCGTTTTCTAACCTCAAACCTCCGTCTTCAGATTTAACAGAGGGAATGTGGCTCTACCCAAGCAGTTCCCGATGCACGCTAGCAAGTATCAAAGAACACTGTCCTCTTTTTTCCCTCTTCCCACAAACTTCTCTCTCAGGTTCCAAATGGCGTCGGGTGCTTCTCTTCCAAGATTTCCACTCACATATATAGCATTAAAGCACAAAAGAAGAGAGCGTCCTTTTTCCTACTTTTAACCTCCTGTTCATCAAGGACGCCAGCCCTCTCTTTTCCTGGACCCTTTCCGAGCTCCTCCACTCCTCCACGGTTGTAATTCTTCCTTTGTGTTTTAACGTTTGTTTCTCCGGAGGGGGAGAGAGGGCTTAAAAGGGAACCACGTTACCGCCCGGGCAGATTACTCACTCTCTTTAGCACTGGTTTCTCGCCGCGTTTAAATTGACTTCGGCTATCGACTGAACTCCGTTTTCCTCTCTCTGTTCCCCAAGACTTCCTTGTTGCTGCTCTTAGCTACAAAGTTGCAGGTATCGGGTTTCTTTTTCTTTGAGAGCAAGCCGCTCTCCCTGCAAGCGCAGGGCTTCGCTATTTGAAGGCTAGAAAATGGCTCCTCTAGACCCGCTGGATCTCTCCGCTACACTCTTCGCCTTTCTCGGGTACCTGGTAGCCGGTTTGATCCTTCTTTCGGTCGTACCGAGGACTAGACTCCTTGAACACCCTTCAAAGGAGTTTTGGGGGTCTCCGCGCCCTGGAGACACCCCTATCCCTCAAAATAGCTCGGGTTCTCACCTCACGGTGTAAAACCCTGCTTGCGCTGGGATCGCAGCTGACCGGAAGCCCCACCTCACAGAGTGTTTGTTGTGGGGGAGGAAGGGAAAGGAGAATGTTAGCTGCTTTGAGACTCCTTAAAGGGAGTGAAAGGCGGGATATCAAATCCAAACTCTTCTTCTTCTTCCTGCTCCTTCTCTACCTTATAGGCGACTAGCACCAAGAAGTCTTTAATTTGGACTCCCTGCACAGATGCAGCCTGCTTTTTGGGATTATTGCAATCGATCCCCCACCGTGCTGCTCCGGGCTGCTGTGCCCCCACCTGGCAGCTAATGGGATGGAAGGGTCTTGTCCTCAGACGGTGTATTCGCACCCTGCTGCAGCTCAGCTGCAGGCAGGGGGAAAAAACCCAAGTACCCAGAAATGAAATGCCGTCAACTAGGCTGAAGATATTGACGTGGTTTTAAAAATTAAATAAAGCTAAAATGAACTGGGGGAGGAAATCAAATTTCCCTGCAAACTATTTCTTGTCATACTCATCTCTCCTCTTGCGATGCATGCAGCAGTTAAGGAGGGCAGATCTTTTAGGATTCAAGCCCGTGACAGGATTGGAAATAGTTAGCTGAGGGCGGTGTCAGGCAGGGGTCTGCCCCATCTTTGAAGGGAACTGCTGGACAAACAGCCACAAATCCCTTCTTGTGGGCCATATGATGACCCCTAATCCCTATCGGGGACATGGGTGACACTGTGGGTTAAACCACAGAGCCTAGGACTTGCCGATCAGAAGGTCGGCGGTTCAAATCCCCGCGATGGGGTGAGCTCCTGTTGTTCGGTCCCAGCTCCTGCCAACCTAGCAGTTTGAAAGCATGTCAAAGTGCAAGTAGATAAATAGGTACCACTCCAGCGGGAAGGTAAACAGCGTTTCTGTGAGCTGCTCTGGTTCACCAAAAGGGGCTTAGTCATGCTGGCCACATGACCCAGAAGCTGTACACCGGCTCCCTCGACCAATAAAGCGAGATGAGCGTTGCAACCCCAGAGTCGGCCACAACTGGACCTAATGGTCCCTTTACCTTTACCTTAATCCCTATCAGGAGTAGGGCACTTCAGGGCCAGGGGCCCATTACAGCCCTCCAATCCTCTCTTTCTTGCCCTCAGGATTTCCCCCAGGGCCGACCCTTCCCCAGCCTCCCTTCCTCCTACCTCTGCTTTGAACACTCCTCAAATGTTTTTGCCTTGCTTGGAATGTGCCTTCAACCCATAATGCCCCTTGCTCCCCTGAATGAATAGAAAGGTGTGCAACAGTATGTCAAAACAAGCCTAACGCACACAAGTAAAATTTGCATTCATTGCCCCACCCACTTTTGCTTCCGGCCCCGCCCACTGACATGTCACCCACAGCAGGTTCCCTAGAATGGAACTTGGCTTATAAAGCTTCCCACATTCCCACATAAATTAGCATATATTTTTAAAGGTCCTCGTGAAAATTCAACAGCATTTTAGTGCAAATCTCATATTTGAATGCAATCTTGCCCAACATAGGCATTTTTGCAAAGCATATTTGACTAACATTAATATTTCCCTCCTGAACACAAATCATTGTTGCCTATTACTTTCCTTAATATATGCTTTCTAATGTATCCTTCACTTATGTGTATGTGTTTTTGTACACATTACTTGACTGGAGAATTTTGCAATAATAATAATAATAATTTATTATTTCTACTCTGCCCATATGGCTGGGTTTACCCAGCCACTCTGTGTGGCTTTCTACAGAACATTAAAAACAGAATTAAACTTCAAACATTAAAAACTTCCCTAAACAGGGCTGCCTTCAGATGTCTTCTAAAAGTCGGATAGTTGTTGATTTTCGTGCACTGTGAAATTCGGAGAAAGCTTCACTTCTCCGAATAATGTATTAGTTTCAACTCTCTTATTATTTCAGAGAGTATGAATTAGGTAAGTTCGCCTTTAAATGTGCATTTACCCAACTTTTTCATCCATCCCTGCCAACTTCACAACCCCATACCCGGGCTGCAACTGTGTGTGTGTGTGTGTGTGTGTGTGTGTGTGTGTGTGTGTGTAAATTTCAGCTCATTTTTCTTTCAGGGGCCGAAGAAACCCCAGAAAATTCCAGGGGTGAAGTCTTAGAGACAGATAGCAGCTTCCACCCCCTTTCCTTTTCAAAACCTTGATCTGTTCTTACGTTCACCGTAGGTGACAGAGTTATAATTGACAGCCATCTCCTAGCAGCCATCAGTCCCTGGCTTGATATAAGGTAGCTTCCTAAGTTCCTATGGAGGCATGCATGAGTAGACATGCCCATTCTAAACATGTTAGTTAAAGCTGCTTCTCATACAATTTGTGGTCACTTGGTCCTGGAGAAAGCAGCAGAGCAGTTCAGGCCTGCTGTGAATGGGTACGGATGGAGGAAGGTGGGCAAGGGGTAACCCTGGTGCTCTCCGCAGGTGTCAGGGGGGATTCGCCCTCCAAGGGCTGTGTTGGCCAGCCAGGCTCCCCCCAGCACGGCCCTGCTTGGCTCCAGTGGGGGGTGGGGAAGAGGCTCCAGTGGCATCAGCGGTTTGCCTGCCCCGGGTACCGGCAACCCACACTACGCCACTGGTTTTCAGAAGTTCAAGAAACGCTGATATAAACGTATCTGCAGCGTCTGTACCAAATGCAAATTTTAATAAAATCTTTAGCATATATCTATCAGTGTATACTGTTTAAATACAGCATATACACATATAAATTAATACTTTGATGTATTTAGTATTTCCAGCTAATTATACCTCGCAGTCTCGTGTTAATTCCCATTTGAAGCATTTGGCTGTATTCCTCCTAATTCATTTATATTAATGAGGGGAGGATCCTCTGAGCAATAATCAGTTAAAAATCATGACAAGCTTTGTTAATAAATACCAGATTGGTATACGATACTATGTTGGCTGCTTGTCCTTAATTAGAAGGCTCTGAAAGAAATACCAAGAGGGAAATGCTCATAAATTTTTTCTTTTAAAGTCTAACTGCTCTCTTTCTGGTATTTGCATCTTTGAAACGGAGAGAAAAATTGAGACTTTGAAATGCATTAATTTCCCCCCATACTTAAAACAGCTTATCATTAATTAAGATATAGATCTGATAACTGCTTTTTCTTTTTACCAAGCTAGTATGTAGGGGGGAGAAATCCAACAAAACCATGGGAATAATGTTAAGCAGGAGGTAATTGAAATACGCCGTTTAAACGGGATGGGGGATTATGAGTTGGGTATGTCCTATGAAGCATAGAGGAGACAGGATAGTTGCAGGAACACATCATGTTGGGATTTTGAAATTTCCATGTTTCATGTCATTGGGTTGTCTTTAGCAGCAGTGCAAGCAGAAGAGGGATGTGCAGTCAAGCTTTCCTTTCTCTTCCAAAAAAAATTCTCTTCAGAGCTGACAAGCCCACTTGAATTTGTGTAGACTGTTTGTAGGTCACCCAAAGCAAAATGCCTCATCTGTGTATTCGGCCAGTGGTGAAAACTGTGCAATGAAGATACAACAGCAACGCCAACTTATTTATTTATATAGCACCGATCTGACTGAGTTGCCCCAGTCACTCTGGGTGGCTTCCAGCAAATTATAAAACCACAGCAAAACATCACACATTAAAAACTTCCCCGTATGGGGGCAAGCCTTCAGATGTCTTCTAAAAGTCAGATAGTTGTTTATCTCCTTGACATCTTGCTGGGACTACTGACTGCTGAGAAGGCCCTCTGCCTTCACTTTTTGCAATGAGGGAACTGCAAGAAGGTCCTCGGAGCTGGATCTAGACCATGGGGAGGAGGTTCCACAATTTAGAGGCTGCCTTAGAGAGCGCCTTTAACAGATCTTCTACACCCAAGGAAGTCAGTAGGGATGGAAACAAGTCTTTCAGTTATTTGGGGCCTAAGTCATTTTGAGCTTTTGAGCATTTTGAGCACCTGGAAATGAACCAGTAGCCAGTGTGGGGAATACGAGTTCTAAAATGGAACCCTAACCAGTCACCTGAGTGCTACATTTTGAACCAGTTGAAGTTTTCCTAAAGCAGGGAATGCCATGAAAGCCCCAGGTAAATTTGTCCCACCCCAGTCCTTGACAATGTTCTCTTCAAGTCTGCAGACTACAGTAAAGTTGGGTGTGGTGGGGTCCATTTTAACTTGGCACAACTCATGCTTAAAATTGGCAGGATGGTGCCCTCATTATTAATTGAGAGCAATGGTGGACTTGAAAAAAAACATTTCAAAGATCGATTTGATAGTTTCCCTTTCAAATTGACCCATAGTAAAGCAACTGAGGGTGCCAATCAAATAGATTACTTTTTGTTGCTGTTGTTACATGTAAGTAGCTATGGGGCTGCTTTTGATGACAGAGCAGTTGTGTGTAGTGTTGTTTAATAATGCATTCAAGCACCTGTTTGGAGAGGCTACATTCCACTATGTTCAGAAATGAAAACAGCCCTATTATCGGGGATTTCATTCATAATTCTTCTATCAGGCTCTGATTAGAGTACACGTTGAACTACAGATGAGCATTACCTAAGGCGCATGGCGGTAAATGTGGCGAATAAACCAGGCACAAACCACAAAGCTACCTTTAACTTGTGCAAAACAGCAAGCATGAATTGATTAAAATGTGCATTCCGCTAATGTAATGGCTGGTCTCAGTATAGAAATTAATTAATGCTAATAGTACACAATCAAAACCGCCTTAACAAAAAGAAAGGAAGAAAGATATCTTATAGGGGCATTAAATAAAACGCTCATCTTTTTAATGCATTTGACTGAACTGCTGAGACTAAAAGCTTTGCTTTCTCCCATGCAAATGTGGAAAGGTTGGGGTGGGTGGGTGAAATAACAGTCTGTGGTTATTTTACTGCAAACTCCCAAAGCCATTTGCTTTAGGAATCCTTGTTAACCTGAGTTTGGTCCCAGTGCCATGTGTGAGGTTGTACTATTAGTTACTACAGATTGAGGTGGTAGCCCTGGGAATCCAGGCCAATAAAATATGCAGATTGAGCGGGAGAGCCAGCAAAGAGATAACTATATAAAAAAGCAGGGAGAAAGGGCACTGCATTTAAAGAGGTAGCTCTGGTACTTTCTGGGCTTGCTGTTGGCTCTGAAGCCACAGTGTGCAGGCCTGTAAAAACATTCCTGCTAGCTTTCTCCTCGTCCTATATACCAGATATGGGGAACCTTTGGCCCTCCAGATGCTACTAAACTATAACTCCCATCAGCAAACACGGTCAGTTTATAGGGATGATAATACAATTAACTGCATTCATTTCAGCTGTAGTGGATGGCAAGACAAATGGCATAAGCTTCAGCGGAAGCCGAACTGTAGCAGAATGGAAACAGCGGTGGTTATGACAAACACAAGGATGAAAACCACTGCCTCTTTATGTCTTTATTCTAGCTCTCAGCTTTCCTGCGTTTGCTTGTGGAAGTCTCATAAATTCCCATTGGCGAACCAATGGTGGTGTCATCACCAAGGGGCTGTCACATGAAATCCAAGGGGCAATGCTAACCCTGAAGTTAGTTCATGAAGATCCTGGCATTTCTCCCTCTAATATGGAATCCTAAAGAAGCAGATCAAACACTTGACTGTAACTCCACTCACACCCACAAATTTAACTCCTGTATTTATGCATGGAATACGTCTCCGAACTAATCAGATCTTCAACCAGTAGCTTTAAAATGTGGTGGAAGATTTCAGATTAACCATATTGCAGGTAAATGGTAAAGGCTTCCCTTTTGTTTTGTATTCAATAAATGTTTATGATTACATGAAATTTAAATAATAAATTGTTTTATAGATGCAAATTAATTTAGAATATAAGTTTTGTTGTTGTTGTTGTTTTACAAAAACATCCGTGTGTGTGCCTCTGACTGACTGCTGTTTCTAAGCATCCAAGACCCTATAGACAGCTATCCTGGGTTTGAAAATGTTAGCAAGGGACCAATTTTGTTATGAACCGAATTTTTCTGCCATGATGCCTTCATCTACTGGCCAACAGGGCAGGTAATAAATTTAATTCAGCATCATCTCTCTAGCCTACAGAGCCAACTCCAGAAAAAATGGTGTGTTGATGACACTCAGCTCAATTTCTCATTATCAGATTAAGTCATGCAGGTACTGGTCCAGTGCTCGATGGGCCTGATCCTGCAAGGATCTTCTTATGTTATGATGAAGGTAGCAGTGGACTGAATTCTAGGGTTTAAAACAAATAAAATTGATTTATATAGCAGAGTTAATAGCTTGGAAGCTGGATCTGTCCAGTCTCTCCAACACCTATTATGTCTTTTTTTACTAATATTGCATAAAAAGAGTAATCAGAGGACCTGTTGGTAAAGAAAATGAAAGAAAGGAAAAGGTTCTTTACCTAAAGTTTCTTCATATTTGTAAGAATGCCTTCTGATTCTAAGCCTACATGGTGAGAGCTAGTTTCATGGCTGCCTCATGTAGGAGAGAAATGGAGAGCTACAGTGTGGGAAAGAGAGGAGCTTGGGAAATTTGGCAGTAAGTCACAAAGTGTATCCCCCCCCCCCAACTATCTGTTAGTCACTGGGTAGAAATTTTGTTCTGGGTTGAGGTGCATTTCCCCTAAAACAGTCCAAACTTGGCCCTCCAGATGTTTTGGGACTACAACTCCCATCATCCCTAGCTAACAGGACCAGTGGTCAGGGATGATGGGAATCGTAGTCCCAAAACTTCTGGAGGTCCAAGTTTGGCCATGCCTGCCCTAAAAGGTGTGTTCATCTCTGATATTTTTTCCTATAGGTCAGTGCTGTCACATTACAAACCCACCCACACCCCATGAAATGTTTTTCTTGTATTATTTTTTCTTGTATATTGATTTTAACATTTACTATATTAGCTGCCTTGTGAGGCTAAAGATAGGATGTAAAGGTTTGGGTTTGCTTTTTAATGGAAACTTACTTTTAGGGAATGCTGTTGTCTTTCCCATTTTTGGTGACTTTTCCTTTCACTCTAACAATATAATAAAGTGACTTTTCTTCTTATTCTAATGTGCTAGGCAGTTAGCTTTCCAGAGTGACAATCTAATTGAGAAGAGAGGGGAAAACCAAAGCATGTCCAAGAATGAGATTTTGGGAAAGATTCAGTGTATGGCTTAGTGCACGGCAGAACTGGAGACAGGATTACGCTTTGGATAATCTTACATTTCTCAAATGATGACATTCATTAGGGTTCTCACAATTTTTCATGGACATTTTGGCAATCCCAAAAAATGTCTCTTAAAAAAATATTCTGCACTCCTTGTGAAAATATCATTATTAATCATACAAGTGAAATGCTTATTTTTAGGGCCCTCCCTGTTAATTGTTTGTTTTAAACTGTTTCTATTTTGTTGCATTTTAAATTGTTGGGATCCACCCTTCTTAGGGTGAAGAAGAAGAAGAAGAAGAGCTTGGATTTGATATCCCACCTTTCACTCCCTTTAAGGAGTCTCAAAGCGGCTAACATTCTCCTTTCCCTTCCTCCCCCACAACAAACACTCTGTGAGGTGAGTGGGGCTGAGAGACTTCAAAGAAGTGTGACTGGCCCAAGGTCACCCAGCAGCTGCATGGGGAGGAGCGGAGACGTGAACCTGGTTCCCCAGATTACGAGACTACCGCTCTTAACCACTACACCACACTGGCTCTCTGAAGTATGGTCAATATATAAAATTTATAGAAATTAAATAATAATTAAGAAGGAAGCAATCCTCTTCACTAGAAGCTGACATGGAGCAACTGGTGTAAGTTAACCAGGCATAAAGTTATACCAGATTTGAACAGAATTCCGCAGTGGGGCTGCTGTTGCTGCTGCTCAACCTGGCAGAGGGAAAACAGGCCTTTTAAATAGAGTTTTATGCCAGATTGACAGGTCACATGACTGAGTTGAATGGGTTTACAATCCAGGTTAAGACCCTCCCTTCTGGTTCTGCCTCCAGTTGTATTATGTCGATACGATATGATACAATACTATACGATAATCTTTATTGTCATTGTCCCATACAGAACAACGAAATTGAAAAATCTACATCAGACATTCAAAACCAACAATCCTGCTATCCCAGCCTGGTTAGCCCCCTAAAAACTCTGATATCCCATAGTTAAATACAATATACTCCCGTAGAGACTACCTTACACTGCGTTTAAAACCAAAATCGCATTTGGGTAGAAACTGTTTCTCAGGCAGCTAGTCCTAGTCTTTATAACCCTGTACCTTCTTCTAGTAGGCAGAAGCTGAAAGAGATCATTTCCTGGGTGCGCACTATCCTGCACTATCTCTGCAGCTTTCTTATGACACCTGGAAGCGTAGATTTGATCCAAGGTGGGAAGAGTGCACCCAATTATTCTCTCCGCAGTCTTTACAACCTTTTAGTATTTTCATTTTGTATTTTTATGCTGGGAACAGGCCTGTGATCTTCGGGTGAAGGGCAGTATACAAAATTAATAATTAAAAATAAATACATAATAAATGAAAAACCAGTTTGCTGATTTCTCAGATATGTAATCCTAACCCTGTTTACCAGAAAGGAAGCCCATTGAATTCAATAGAATTTAATGCTGGGTAGAGATGAGTTGCACTGCTACACTCTACCTGCCAGGTACAGTATAGGCATTTCATTTTCAGCTGAAGGGGGGGAACGACTCTTGACCCCACATTCCTAGTGACTAGCCTACTATATTTCTACTATCCCCACAACATAATTGTGTAAAATGAAATTTCAGGATCACAGTAAAAAAATAGATGAAACCCAATGGTATCCTGTCCACTTATCAGTGGAACAATACAATACAATACAAATCTTTATTACGGTCATAGACCAGCATAAAAGGGTGGGATACAGTCATTTAAAATCTGAAAAGTGTTTTGGAAAGCTAAAAGGTATTAAAACAGAAGGTGACTATAAAAGTCTATAAGAATTTAGAAGAATCTAAAAGAAGGGATAGGAACATTGGGTGGGTGTGGAAGAGCATAAAAGGTTGATATATAAAAGACTTTAACTATCAATTTACAGAGCACTCTGATATGTTCATTAAATCTGGTTTGTGGCACAGGTCGTCCTCCGACGAATTTTGAGCACTGCTGTGCAGAATCTAGCAACATTGTATGTTGTAGCAGGATTGGTATCTGAGAGCAGCAGGGAGGTATAGAATTGCCCTATGTGCCCTGGGTACTTATGAAGTATTGGGCTAAATCAGGGGAACAGACTCTCTTGGATGCTGTGCACCTCCCTAAATCTGCTTCAGAGGGTTGGGGGACATGACAGACTGAAGGGGAGAGGAGAACAAGGCTAAGTTTTGTTTCACGAGAAGAAGTCACGCAGTGCGAAGAAAGCAGATTTTAAAAAGAAAAAACTTTTACACAAGAAAATGGAGCTTGGGTACATATTTTCAAAAGTCTGTTTTGAATTCCAGCAAGGAAATAAGTGAGGAAGAACATTCTTCTTCTTCTTCTTCTTCTTCTTCTTCCTCTTCTTCTTCTTCTTCTTCTTCTTCTTCTTCTTCTTCTTCTTCTTCTTCTTCTTCTTCTTCTTCTTCTTCTGTGATCACTCATAGCCAAGTAAGATTGTCTTCCATAAACATGGTTTTAACAATGAGTCCACACGTCCTTCCACAGTGGGGACATTGGTTCCTGGGCGGGAGTTGATCATGGTGTGAATTTGCCAAGCGTGCTTTCCTCTTAGCACGTTTCTCCCTTGCGTCCTGAGTTCGAGTGTCTTCAAAGCCCATGACACCTTTGGTAAAGGCTGTTCTCCAACTGAAGCACTCACAGGCAAGTTTCCCCAATTGTTGGTGTTTATTCTACATTTTTTAAAATTTACCTTGAGACAGTCTTTAAACCTCTTTTGTTGACCACCAGCATTACGCTTTCCATTTTTATGCATGGCATCCAGCTGGCTTGTTCTATGAACACAAGGATTTCCACTTGTGGAATGGAATTTCCCCTCCCTCCTCTCCTTCCCACGTGCTCCCTTAACTTGTTCTGGGTTCCTCTCCAACCTTCCAGAGCAGATTTTGGGGTAGAGAGGAGATGGGGGAAAGTTCCATTGCACAAGCAGAAATCTTGGCACTGATGGAATGAGTTAGATACTGCTCCAACTCTTCAGCTGCCAGGAACTTGGAATATGGGGATAGTTCTCAAACAAATGGGATTCTGGTAGGTAGCCATGTTGGTCTGACACAGACAAAATAAATAAAAAAAGTAAAAATTTGTCCAGTACCACCTTAGAGAACAACTATGTTAATTCTGGGTACAGTGGTACCTCTGGATGCGAACAGGAACCGTTCCGGAGACCCGTTCACATCCTGAAGTGAACGTAACATGCATTTGCATGGGTCTCGTTTTGCCGCTTCCACGCATCCTCGTGATGTGGCGTCTGCGAATGTGCGAGCAGCAAAACCCAGAAGTAACGCATTCCATTACTTCCAGGTCGCAGCGGAGCGCAATCCGAAAATGCTTAACCTGAAGCGTATTCATCCCGAAAGCGTATAAGCTTTCATGTGCATGCACACAAAAGCTTATACCCAGAACTAACTTAGTTGGTCTCTAAGGTGCTACTGGACCAGCAAAGGGGAGTTCTGCAGTCCCCTAAGAGGGCCGTACCACTTCCTTCCCTGCACGTTTGCATCAGTGCCAAAGCATGCTTTCTGGCATGGAAACTCTCATAGTTCTATGATTCCTGCTAGGAGTCCTGAAACCAGCGAAGGACCATTTAACCTGTTTTGAGTGCAATTGCAGGAATGAGCAATGACTGAAAATGCTCGCCGTAAGGTATTTCCCTAGGATACATATAGATTTGCCCTGTTGTTAGCCTCGGGACAAATTGTTCTGCTATCCTCCATCACAGAAGCCAAGCGACTATAATGGAGGCCACCAGACTGGCAAAATGGAAGAGAGCTTTGCAAACTAGAGGGGAGAGCATGTCAAAAAATAAAATAAAATAAATCTCCTAAAGACCATATGTGAAACTGCTCACGTACATACAAATAGGTGAAAAATCCGTTTCGGCTTTATTTACCTGAGAATGAATTTCAGTTTGAAGAGGCCTTTATGTCGTTTCAGGCAGAGCACCTAAGATATAAGCAATTTTCAACAAGAGTACTACACATTTGTCTTTATAACAATTTGTATGTAACAGCTTTTATGCAAATGACAGTAAAGTGGCACCTTTTTTTCTAAATTGGACATTTTTATGGTTATAATTTTCTTCTGTAATAACAGCAAAAAATGGCTGTCCCAGTGGAGTTGAGCGTT
Source organism: Podarcis muralis (assembly GCF_964188315.1). Classification (NCBI taxonomy): domain Eukaryota; kingdom Metazoa; phylum Chordata; class Lepidosauria; order Squamata; family Lacertidae; genus Podarcis; species Podarcis muralis. Next base: position 19,442,862 of record NC_135655.1, on the reverse strand, counting down.
TCATCTCTAGTGCTGTTTTGTGAAGTTGGAATGACAAGGTTCTTTCATCGACACACAGGATGGCAAAAAGTGGTGCGCCCCCCCCTTCCTTTTTGTCAGACCCATCTGAGGTATGGGAAGTAGTTACACTTAGAAGTTTTGGAGTCCCCTGACACCATCCATTCTTTCCTGAAATAATTTTCTCCATTTCTTTCCCCACCTTCCCCCTTACTCTGAAAGAATATCATATTATATCATTAGTTTTAGCAGTTGTCTCTTACAGTGCTCTTTGGCACTATATGCTCTTGTTCTCCAGAAGCCAAATGAGAGCTGTTACACCAGTGCATCTAATGGACTGCAGCTCAGCAAAATGTAGGTATCCTATGCACAAAACATCAGGATAATAAACCAAACAAAATAGGGAAGTTATTGCTCCTTAATACACCCAGAATAAAATAATAATTATTACTATTATTATTATTATTATTATTATTATTCTCACCAAATGTTCATAATTATTCCAACTTATCGACTAAGTTAGTGCTCTAGAATAACCCACAGATCTACAGCGGAAAAAACCAGCAATGACAAGCAGAGCGTTTGCAAATCTTGTATTACATTCGATATCTTTGCTCACGAAATACAATTAGTATTTTCCCAAATTTCCATACTGCAGTGTGACCGTTATATTTTATTTTATTTATTTTAATTACAAATGTGATTTTTTTATCCAACCTTTTCACTCTGGTCCACAAAGTGGTTTTCAGTATTAAGATTTAAAACACTTATAATGCAAATGTAAACAAAACAAAACAAAAAAACAAATTGGTAGGGATGGAGGAGAATTTGTTTTGCTCTGCATGGTAAAGCAAACAGGTGTGGTTTGTTTTGCTCAGATTTACAGTATATGCATGCAGTTAGCAATCGTATTACACACTTCTGTGAATTTTGCACCAAGTTTATGGGTGCAGATATTGACAGGGAGGTCAGGAGGCCACCTGAGCCCCTGGTGATGGTGTCGAATCCAGGAGCCCCCACAAGCTTCAGACCTGCTCCTTCCAAGGTGTGGAGAACCTTTGAGACTCTCCAGATGTTGCTGGATGACAACTGCCAATTTCCTTGGACCAATGGTCTGACTGGATATAATAATAATAATAATAATAATAATAATAATAATAATAATAATAATAATTTTTTTATACCCCACCCTCCCCAGCCAAGGCTCAGGGCAGCTAACAAGCAATAATAAAAACAAGTTGAATGAATACAACTTAAAAACAAAATTAAAATACAACATTAAAATATTGAAACGTTAAAATATTAAAATGTAGCCTCATCGCAGGAGGAGATAGGAAAAGAAAAAAGAAAGAGGGGGAGGGAATCAAATTGGCTCCAAGCCAAAGGCCAGGCGGAACAACTCTGTCTTACAGGCCCTGCGGAAAGAAATCAGATTCTGCAGGGCCCTGGTCATCATGAGGCAGAGCGTTCCACCAGGCCGGAGCCAGTGTTGAAAAGGCCCTGGCTCTGGTTGAAGCTAATATAACTTCCTTAGGGCCCGGGACCTATTTATGGACCTTGATGCGGTCCCATAGGCATGAGGGTCCTAGGCCATGAAGGGCTTTAAAGGTCAAAACCAGCACCTAAAACTGACCCTGTACTCCACCGGGAGCCAGTGCAGCTTGAAAAGCACTGGGTGAATATGCTCCCATGGCAGAGACCCCGTGCAGAGCCTCGCTGCAGCATTCTGCGCCCGCTGGAGTTTCTGGGACAGCTTCAAGGGCAGCCTCTCGTAGAGCGAATTACAGTAGTCAAGCCTGGAGGTGACCGTCGCATGGATCACTGTGGCCAGGTCGGGGCGGTCCCTAAAGGCAGTTTCCTGTGGTATTGGCCAGTAGCATCAGTCCCAGTGAGCTCTCTTGGGCTTGTGGGCCTCAGCATTTGGCCAACCATGCTGTGTGCTGAATGTTCTGATGCTGCACCAGAATGTGACCACTTTAGTCTACCAGGCTCCAGCCCTCCTGCCCCTTCAGCGCCTCGTTCTATATGCATAAAGGACCCCTAATAGTCATTCCCATTGAAACATTCAGGTAGAACTTTCGTATCACCTTACATCATTTTGGACACATTCAGATGTGGGTTACCAAGGCAAAAAAGCAAAGGAATAAGAAATCAATGACTCAAATGCATCTGCAAGCTGGCTCTTCGACTCGTTTTCCTCTTCTTCCTGTTTTAATTCCTACTTAAACAACCACACTACTTAGCTCATTACTCTGCTTGAGTGGCACTCTTTGTATCTAATGGTTTATTTGGCTTGCCATCCCTATGGGATCCATAATTAAGAAACTATGTATTCAATGTTAATTCAGAAAAATACCATACAGGTTAGTAGAATTCTGCATTGATTCTCCCTGAAGTTTTGTGATAGAGCAAGCTGACAGAAAGCATGTGGATTTCATCTGGAAAATACTGTTTTTATTTTAACTCTTCTGAGGTGGTCTATTTGGGATGTTGTCTTTGTCTTATGTAGATCTTTTATCTCTTAACTGGAAAAATATGATGTTTGGATAATATACACAGGGACCTCATCTTCAGCCAGTTATGCATACCCTCAAGTAGGGTTGCCGCATTTCAAAAAGGGGAAATCTGGAAAAAACTGGCAACTTTTTGGCAATGTTGCTGTTGAGCTTTTTTTTAGTTTTAGTTTTGCTTTCTCAGACATTTAAGTGGTAATGTCCAGAAAATTCCAGACATATGGCAACCCTACCTCAAGCCTAGGTGAGAGCTGTAAGAAGATCCAGCCAATATGATCAAGGAAGGGGATGGAAACATCTGACCTTTAAAGCCCTAAACGGCCTCGGCCCAGTATACCTGAAGGAGTGTCTGCACCCCCATTGTTCAGCCCGGACACTGAGGTCCAGCTCCGAGGGCTTTCTGGCGGTTCCCTCACTGTGAGAAGTGAGCTTACAGGGAACCAGGCAGAGTGCCTTCTCGGTAGTGGCACCTGCCCCGTGGAATGCCCTGCCATCAGATGTCAAGGAAATAAACAACTATCTGACTTTTAGAAGATATCTGAAGGCAGCCCTGTTTAGGGAAGTTTTTATGTTTGATGTTTTATCACATTTTTAATATTCTGTTGGGAGCCGCTCAGAGCGGCAGGGTAAACCCAGCCATAAATAAATCATCATCATCATCATCATCATCATCATCATCATCATCTCCCTTATGAGGAAAGGCTGCAGTATTTAGGACATCCAGTTCAGCCAATTGTTGGAAGAGGGAAGATAAAAGAAAGTACTTATTTGCCCAGTGCATAGTTAAACTATGGAATTCGCTCCCACAGGAGACATTCAATTGGATGAGTTTAAAATAATAATGATAATATTTTTATTATTTATATCCCGCCCATCTGGCTGGGTTTCCAGGGTTGGACATATTCATAGGTCTACTCCAGTGCTGAATTTCTTACGTTGTTTCTCTTGTTTGGAGATGGTGGTGCTCATCATCCATTTTCACACAGCTCTTGTATGAACAGTCCGTCCTTCCTCAAAACATTGCTGTTTCTGTCACCCTGGCACATATTGTGCTCCGTTAATTATGAAAATCACATGGTGATTACAAACTCTTTATGTGCAAATAAAAGCACAAAGGAAACAAACCAAACACTCCTAGGCAAGACGGCGGCTTTTTTTCCTGGATCTTTGAAGGCAAACTACCATTTTTCATAGCAACTTTGCTCCTTAGCTTCATTTGTTTTCTATTAAAAGTATTTCAGCCAAAAGGAGAGCAAATATCATCTATCATATACACTTTTCATTCACACAGCGCTTCACGGTCCAACTGTAAGTCTTGTTGCACAAGAAAATAATTTTATGCTGGGGCATGTTGACCCCAAGCCAATATAATTTTACAAATTATGACCTTAGGATGACATTTCATGGACATATCTCCAGTTAACTCTCAGTTATTCCAGCACAGATCATTGGTATGAAATATGTTTTATAGTGATCCATATAGCATCCTATTTCACAATCTACCTATGGGTTGAGACTCTGTTTTGCTTATTTTTATCAATGGTGAACTAAAGACTAGTGTTTTAACTGGATTTTGCCCAAATTGAACTCTGGAGGGTGTTCTGCATTAGAAATGTGGATTTCCAGATGTAAAATATTCCAGCCCCAAATTGCATTTAATATAGAAATGTGTTGCATTGCTCTACATGCCCTCTTCTTTCAGTATTCAGGCTGAACTTAGGATGAGAGGTGACGCATAATGCTTCAATTGTGAAAAAACCCCATCTTTTCCACTAAGAATTGGGCACAATTTTGTCTCCTAGATCCTGTTTGACACACACCTTGCCCTGGAGTAGCCACATGGAGTCCCAGGTAACCAGCGGTGGAATGAAATACCGTAATTATCAATCAATCCATTATGAATGTTTCTCAGGGCAGTTTGCAAACATACAGTAAGAACAGCTAAAAGTAGTTTTGCAAACAATACAAACAGCAGATTCAAGTAGGTAGCTGTGTTGGTCTGACGCAGTCAAAATAAATTTTAAAAAATGTAAAATTGTCCAGTAGCACCTTAGAGACCAACTAAGTTTGTTCTGGGTATAAGCTTTCGTGTGTATGCACACTTCTTCAGCTACACTGAAAGAGAAGTCACCAGACCCTTATATATAGTGGGAGGGTGCGGTGGGATTTTTCTCAGAAGGGTAGTGGGAGATGTCAGCATCGCCCTTGAGCCAGTGTCACCAACTGGACTCATCCACTTCAGCCCCGACTGGGCTAGGCGAGCTGGGTAGCACTTCCAGAGACCACCTTCTGCACAGGAACAGGTCAAAGTGCTGTGGACTCACAGCTTAGAGTTGTGAGCACCGGATTCACTTCCACAAGAAGACAGTCGTCACACAGCAGAGTATAGCAGAGTCTAGCAGAGCATATAAACGACTCGGAGAGCAGCTCTGTAGAATATCTTCTTTATTCTATAACTACAACTATAATACACAACTATATACAGAGCTAAATAGGTCTAAGCATAAATGAATGCTGCACTGCACTGAGTGTCTGCAGCTGCTCTTAGCAGCAACCTTATCTATACACACGATCTCTAACACTCAGTCTCTCTCTCTCCGAAACACTGACTGACTGACTGACTGACTGATGTTAGGCTGGAGCGGAATAAGTAGAGAGCAGAACACCGCCCCTCCTCTCTGGAAAATCACCAAACTCATCAGCAGATTCTTGGATATGGGAGGGGTGAAATCTCCTCAATTTGGAAATAGACTTGAAAGAGAAGTTGCTGAATTACAACTTATTACTAAACTGAAAACTATGGGGAGACTTGGATTCTTGTGTCAAATTGATTATTTGCTGTATAACTCCAGGCCAGTCATTCTCAGCCTAAACTACTTAACAGGGTTGTTGTGATCATGGAGGAATATATATGCGACTCTGTAACAAATGAATGCACGGGCAGCCCCCAATTCACTTGCATTCAATATGTGCACGACCGCGCATACATGTATCACAGCAAACCTGGAAGCGACCCCAAAAGTCACAAAAGGGGTGGAACAGTGCAGGGGTAGAGCCAGGTGTTTGCAGGTGCCTCGGAATGTCTCCCCCCATTAATGTGGGGAGGGGTATGCCTGAAATCCATTTTGGGCAAAATTATGAGTGAAAGGCAGCGTCAAAATTTTCCTTGCCACCTATTTTTTAACAGGTGGCAAGACTCCTGCTCCTTTAACAGCAGCACAGCGGGTAGAAATTCAACCGGTGAAGCATACCCCCATCATCTCTTGTGTGTGTTTGGTTTTGCTTTGCTCTTTTTATTTTAAGAAAAGGATGAATCTCTCATGCAAAACTCAAACTGTGTGACCTAACTTGCAGTCCCTTCTGCACCAAAGATATCATTTACTGTTGAGTATATTTTACTGTGTTGTTATAGATCTCTTCACTCAACCAGCTGTCTCGCATGTTGAAAAGTATTTCATCTTGTCAAACCCTTCTATTCCCCTTCCCGCAGCTTTCGCAGCCAACAAGTACACGCTTAATCAATCTCATGCCACTGTCTTGAGACTTTCAAACCATGAGCCACTGCCCAACCTCCTTTCTCAAAGAGGCAGCCGACCTTGTCCTCATAAATCATGAAACAATAATGGGCTCAACCCCGAGGATCTGGCTGAGGAGATTTCATCCAATCTCCTGCCCTGCTTTACAGGAGTGTTCTTACTTTCTTAAAAAATGGGGAAAAAATAAACTTTTATGTAATGTTCAGATCAAATTCCAATGAAATGCAGCCATAAGCCAAAAGGCAACTTGTTTCAAAATAAGACCTACATCAATTGGAGCACAGGACTGGTGAAGAAACACTATATAGTAATGTCAGCCTAAATAGGCCCAACCTATAAACACAGTTTATAGACACGGGTGGCGCTGTGGTCTAAACCACAGAGCCTAGGACTTGCCGATCAGAAGGTCCGCGGTTCAAATCCCCGTGACGGGGTGAGCTCCCGTTGCTCGGTCCCTGCTCCTGCCAACCTAGCAGTTCGATAGCACGCCAAAGTGCAAGTAGATAAACAGGTACTGCTCCGGCGGGAAGGTAAACGCCGTTTCCGTGCGTTGCTTTGGTTCGCCAGAAGTGGCTTAGTCATGCTGGCCACATGACCCGGAAGCTGTACGCTGGCTCCCTCGGCCAATAAAGCGAGATGAGCGCCGTGAGAGTTGGCCACGACTGGACCTAATGGTCAGGGGTCCCTTTACCTTTACTATTTATACAGCTGGTCCCCCCCTATGGATGTTATATTATGTGAAATATTAATGTATTATATTATTCCCACCTGCTGGCCACATGACCCGGAAGCTGTCTGCGGACAAACGCCGGCTCCCTTGGCCAGTAAAGTGAGATGAGCGCCACAACCCCAGAGTCGTCCGTGACTGGACTTAACGGTCAGGGGTCCCTTTACCTTTACCTTATAAACACATTTGATGCAGGAGTGGGAAGTAAAGGGCAGGGCCAGTCCATCCATGAGGCAGATTGATGCAGCTGCCTCAGGCGGCGGAATTCAAGGGGTCCCTCCGCAGGCTTGAACTCCCTCTACTTCTACTACCAGAGAAGTGAGGCAAAGTGGCTTCCAGGTTCCATCAAGATTTTGCAAGAGCACCATGAGATTGTTTGGCGGCCTCTAGGAGATAAAGCCATCTGGTCACAGCAAAAAGCAATAGATGGTCAGCTTTCTAAGAACTCCAATTATTTTGCAGACATATAGTCTAGGTTATGATTTTGTTTCTCATGCTAATTCTAAACACTGAAATTACATCATATGATAATGAAGAGAAACATAATTAAATAGAAATTAAGTATTAGTAACCTGTCTTCCAAGTGTTTATTTTAATCACCAAAAAAAGTTGTGCAAACCATAATTACCCTGTAATCATAAAAGATTTATTGCTGCAATTTTACCCCACCCTATCTCCAAAGATCATACATGGTCTCCTTCTTCCTTAACCTCCAACAGCCCTGTGAGGTAGGTTTGGCTAGGAGATAGTAACTGACCCAAGATTATGCAGTAAACTGCTAAAAAACAACAACTGATAAGGGATATGAACCCAAAACCACTTATCCAACCAGTTCTCCGCCCACAATGCTTACTTGGAATGGTTAAAAAGCTATGATACTGAAAAAGAAGGTAAACTTGAGAAAGACAGGTAAGTTACTATGGGCCTCTCCATTCCCTGTGTGTTGCTCTGGGGAGCTATTCTGACCCACCAGAGCCAATTTTGGCGCACAGGGAGGACAGTGGACAGGCCCCATTGTATAAGCGGAAGCCCTTGCATTAGTTGTTGTTGTTGTTGTTTAGTCGTTTAGTCGTGTCCGACTCTTCGTGACCCCATGGACCAGAGCACGCCAGGCACCTCTGTCCTCCACTACCTCCCGCAGTTTGGTCAAACTCATGCTGGTAACCTCGAAAACACTATCCAACCATCTCGTCCTCTGTCGCCCCCTTCTCCTTGTGCCCTCCATCTTTCCCAGCATCAGTGTCTTCTCCAGGGAGTCTTCTCTTCTCATGAGGTGGCCAAAGTACTGGAGCCTCAGCTTCACGATCTGTCCTTCCAGTGAGCACTCAGGGCTGATTTCCTTAAGAATGGATGCGTTTGATCTTCTTGCAGTCCATGGGACTCTCAAGAGTCTTCTCCAGCACCATAATTCAAAAGCATCAATTCTTGATTAGTAGGACTCCTTAGAACAGGCATAGGCAACCTTCGGCCCTCCAGATGTGTTGGCCTACAACTTCCATGATCCCTAGCTAACAGGACTAGTGGTCAGGGATGATGGGAATTGTAGTCCAAAACATCTGGAGGGCCGAAGGTTGCCTATGCCTGCCTCAGAATGATGAATCCTGCTCACTGCCCTGATGTTATTTCACCCCATTCATTTCAATGCAAATGGTGGGATGGTAGTGTAGTCAGTTATATCTCATTTGTAGACTGAAAACAGCAACAGCAGCAAATGCCAATTGTGTTCACTGGATTGATTTTTGATCTGGGCGCGGAACAAATAAGCAAACATGGGGAATAGTCTCTAAGCAGCAAACAATGAGCTCCACAAAGAAAACAAAGATAAAAATCAGTTTAAAACTGAACCATAAGAATTTCAAAAAGAATTTTAAAAGTTCTCCAGTACATGACGGACAATACCATCCCTTTCAGATTAAGTGTGACACAACCTGACATTGGATCCTCATTTGTTGAATGGAAGACCTGTCCCCGATAACTCTCACACTTCTGACAACACTGCTTTGTTTTCTCCATTTGAATTTATATATATATATTAACCTAAGACATATACAGCTGCCCACCACATTATTTCTTTGGAAATAGTTCTACATGTAATATAACTTACGTTTTAAGTTTGGGGTATTTTTTATTTATTTTTGCCATCAATGAATTGCTTTGGATGGAGGGAGGTAAAGGCAATTCAACCTTTAAGCCCCTTTGACATTCACAAAGTGTTGCTGGAGAAGGGGGGGAAAAAGTCAGCTGGGGTCTCAGCTCTGACAAATTTGCATCTCTTTGAATATGATGCTTGAAAAGCCAAGCCGCTAGATTAAATTTTGCCATGGAGAAAATGAGAACGGCTTCCATCTCCTGAGACTACTGGGAGGATCTTTATGGTTGATTTACTTTTTTAAAAAAAAAATAAATAAGCGTTTCTTTATGTGTTTTCTCTAGCTTGTGTCCAGCCTTCCTCCATCAACCGTGCCGTAACTTCTGCCAGTTATATCAGCCCCATAGTAAGTCAACCCAGGCAGAGTACAAGGTGAAAGGATATTTCAATCTAATCCCTACACTCCCTTCTGTGTTTTCTGATTAAAGTTTGCAAGCAAACCTTGGAATAAACGACACCTGACATGACTTCGAAAATAATTTACATGGTTGTATAAGCTGGGAAGGTAAATCCAACACACCTTTTACTCACGAGAGTAGCCCAAATCCATTTATGACCATGCCAGCTACTGGGATACAGATAGGTCTTCCTACTATGTAGATCAGATGCTGATATAGCTAAGTCCAAGGGGGAAGAATAGTGATTGCATTTTCATTACCCTGTCCTCCCAAAAAAGGTGCAAACTTGATTTGATATTAAGGAAATTCAATTTGGTTTTCATTTTAGCATTTTTGTTTTCGTTTTCCTAATTTGCACACCCTGAAGTAGTATTCAACCCAAAATGCAGTTATATCTCAAAATGCACACTTCTCTGAATTTTGCAATGCAGTTCTTCAACAACAACAAAATGTGCTAATAAATTTATATTTAAGGGGAAACTGCATGCGTTAGTGAAAAGAATCTACAGAAATGTATTACATTCAGGGAAATTGCAAACAAAAACTGTATATATCAGGACAAATGTGATCAAAATGTTGAAATTTTTGGTGAGAACTTGTTTTTTTTTAAAAAAAAGTTCACAAACAGATGTGAGCTGAACCTAAGATTAGGAAAATGAGAACCTGAAACTCAAGTCAGCTAATGGGACCAAGTGAAACTCCTCTAGCTGCATTCACCATCTGACTAAGCGGAATGATATTCCAGGTTAATGACTCCCAGTGATTGCATCACAGTCCTGCATTTCTACATTGGTCTTCAGCTAGTGGCTCGATTGCTTGATTGATTGCTTGATTGCAATCTGACCTAAGGTGGCTGCTGTTGGTGAATGGTCATAGCTCAACGGCAGAACATCTGTTTTGCATGCTGAAGGTCCTGATTACATCCCTGGCATCTCCAGGTAGGGCTGGGAATATCCCTTGCCTGAAACCCTGGAGAGCCACTACCAGGCAGGGTGGTGACTATATTGGACTGGATGGATCAATGGTCTGGTTATAAGGCAGTTCCTTCCGCTGTTTGATTTGGACTAGAGGTAGGTCCTCAGTCTGAGGAGATTGAAAACTGTTTTCATTCCTGAAGGCATCTAAGAGTGGATCAGGTTCAAATACGTAAAATGTTCAAGGACACCACCAGTACCACATCCCCAGTACTGAATACTGTATTTTTTCGTCTGTAGGATGCCCCTTGGATAAGACGACCCCCCCCCCCATTTTGGGGGACTCAATTTTAGGAAAATGAGGGGAGATGGCCCAAAGTTGTTGAGCCTCTCCCCCCCCCCCACGCAGCTGCAGGCAGGAAACACTCCCTAGATCGTTTCCCGCATGTAGTGGCATAGGGGGAAGTTGCTTTCCCAGGAGCACAATCTCCTCTGATACCGCCACATGGGAAACAATCCAGGGAGCGCCCACTGTGCGCAGCAGCATCAGAGGAATTTGCGCTCCCACCAACGAGCTGGCTGGCGGAGCGTAGCCTCCCCCCCCCAACGCAACTGAATGCAGGAAACATCCCCTAGATCACTCCTGGCTCGCTGTGGCATTGGGAGAAGCCACACTACCGCCAACGAGCTGGCTGGCGCCACACTGCTTCTCTCCCCACCCCCCATGCCACTATCTGTGTATTGGACGACCACAGTTTTTGGATGTGATTTTTGAGTTAAAAAAACTTGTCCAATACACAGAAAAATACGGTACATCCCCCCCATGCCAGTATCTGTGTATTGGATGACCCCAGTTTTTTGACATGGTTTTTGAGTCAAAAAACCTCATCCAATACACGGGAAAATATGGTACATTTAAATCAATGTGTTTGCCTACAAAATATTCATGCTTCAGGGCCACTTCACAAGGAAGTCTCTCCCCACCCCCAACACAGATATAATCTGTAGCTTCAAGATTGCAGTCCTAGTGAAAATTTGTTAAGTAGGTTGTGCCCGTGCTTAATCTTTATTTACAACAATATCTGGGTTATGGTGCTCTAGCAAGTTCATAACATTTTTAAAATGAAAGTTTTCATTGTGCTTTCTCTCTGTGTCTATTTAGTGGAGTAAGTAAGGCACAAATTGTTGGTTTTTATGCTGAAATGCTATTAAATTAGGGTAATTCTCTAAAGCATACTGACCTTCCATGAAAGTCAGCACCAGTCACCCATGTAAATATAGATTGAATATATACATGCAGAAGTTCTAAGTTTTATAGGATTTTTGGGAAGGAATGGTCATAGATTCATAGCATTGTAGGGTTGGAAGGTACCAAAGGGTCATCTAGTCCATCCTCTACAATGTAGGAAACTCAACCAAATCATCCATGACAGATGGCCATTCAACCTCTGCTTAAAAAGGTAAGGTAAAGGTACCCCTGCCCGTATGGGCCAGTCTTGACAGACTCTAGGGTTGTGCGCCCATCTCACTCAAGAGGCCGGGGGCCAGCGCTGTCCGGAGACACTTCTGGGTCACGTGGCCAGCGTGACATCGCTGCTCTGGCAAGCCAGAGCCGCACACGGAACGCCGTTTACCTTCCCGCTAGTAAGCGGTCCCTATTTATCTACTTGCACCCGGGGGTGCTTTCGAACTGCTAGGTTGGCAGGCGCTGGGACCGAACAACGGGAGCGCACCCCACCGCGGGGATTCGAACCGCCGACCTTTCGATCGGCAAGCCCTAGGCGCTGAGGCTTTTACCCACAGCGCCACCCGCATCCCTCTGCTTAAAAACCTCCAAAGAAGGAGAGTCCACCACCACCTGAGGGAGTCCATTCCACTGTCAAACAGCTCTTGCCATCAGCAAGTTTTCCTGATCTTGAGTTGGAATCTCGTTTCTAGTAACATGAAGCCTTTGGTTCAGGTCCTACCTTCTAGAGCAGGAGGAAGCAAGCTTGCTCCATCTTCCATGTGTCAAGCTTTTAGATATTTGAAGATGGCTATCATATCTCCTTTCAGTCTCCTCTTATCCAGGCTAAGCATATCCAGCTCCATCAACTGTTCTTCATAAAGTTTTCTTTTCTTTTTGTTTTGTTGTTGCTGTTGTGTCACACTGTTGACTCATGTTAAGCTTCTGGTCTGCTAAGACCCCTATATCATTTCCACATGTACTACTGGCAAACCAGGGGTCCTCAACTTATATTTGTGCATTCTTTGGTTTCAGTTAGTCAACTAACTACAGATCCATGTAAAATTAACTTCATCCAACCCATATTGTACCTGCTTTGCAAAAATACCATGGGGTATTTTGTCAAAAGCCTGACTGAAAGCCTGACTGAAAACAAGATACACCATGTCCATAGCATTCCCCTGATCTACCAAGCTGTAAGTATAAAAAAAATATATAAAAATTGTCTGGCATCACTTGTTTTTGAGAAACCCATGCTGGGTCTAAGTAATCACAGTATCCTTTTCTAAGTGCTCACAGACCGACTGTTGAATTATCTGGTCTAGGATCTTTCCTGCTATCACCTTAAGCTGATTGGTCAGTAGTTACCTGGGTCTTGTTTTTCCGCTTTTTCTGAAGATGGGGAAAATATTTGCCTTCCTCCAATCAGCAGGGACCTCACCTGCTCACCAAGAATTCTCAAAGATTATAGACAGGGGCCATGAGATACATCTGTAAGCTCCTTTAGTACCCTGGGGTGAAGATCATGGTATTACTGGCCATGGGACTTCACCCAGTAGTTCCTTAAGATTTTTGAAATCAGCCTTCTTAAAGTCCAGAGTAAATGTCTGACTACACTCAGCTTCATAGGAGCCAACTCCTAGGAGCCATGCAGACTTCATGGCCAACAATAAAATATTTGAGGGGGCCACCCCCAAAAAGTTGATGGGCATTCCCATTCAAATGTTATATGTGCACTGTGTCATGTGATTGATTATGTGGGGCACTGCTTATTTGGGCCCCCACAATATTTTATTCAAGTTGGCACCCCTGCTCAGCTTTCCCTTGCCTGTTTATAATAAAACCCAAAAGGATATGATCACTTCCTCCCAAGGTTCCCTGTCATTTAACTTCGTTGATCAGTTCCTCCCTGTTAGTGAGGACCAGGTCCTAGAGAGATTATTCCCTTGTTGCTTTTGCCACCTTCTGGGACATGAAATTGTCAGCGAGACAATTGAGGAATTTGTTGGACCTTACAAAGTTGGCAGAGTTTGAGTTCCAAAATATATTGGGGTGGTTTCCCTTTCTCCTTTTTTCTCTTTCTAAAAGGAATGCAGTTTTTGGCAGGTTCCATACTGATTCCCTGATTTTCCTCTTTCTTTCCTCTGTAAATGTGACTCATGTATAGAGTGGGCTTGGTGTCACTTGGAGATGTTGTGCTTCTTCTTATACATTTGCACCAAAATTGTCGGTAAGGTTTGTGAGCACCATAACTTATGGACAATCAAATATAACTGGATATTGCTTCCCAAGTTCTTATAATTTTCTGGTAGATCATATTGCATTAGACTCCATTGCTATCCTCAGCTGGGATTTATCGAAGCATAAGTTTGGTCTTCCTTCAGTCATTCAAGCTGTGTTTCTCAGAACAATGAAAGGACAAAAGGAGGTATAATGTCACAGCTGAAAGAAGAAGAAAGAATATTAGGAAATATTAAAATATTTGAAAAAGTAAAGTAAGGTGTGCACTGGAAGATTAGATATTCAGGCACCCTAAAAAAGAGGATCTTAATATGACACAGGAAAGGATCACAGGTGGCAAGGGATATACTGTTTGTGAGGCCCTGATGTCTCTATGTGAGAGGTTATTCATTTAGCTGCTGTGATTTGCATTACTATGGCTGCCTGCAAAAGGCCCACCATGATTCCTTAAACCATGGAAGCCACAGAGAACATTCCCATTGAGAAATAGGTCCTCACAAATCTTGGTCTGGATGGAAGGGAAGAGAGTCAGTTATACTATAGTCTGGAGATAATCAACATGGTGTCCTCCAGATGTTGTAGGACTCCAACTCCCATCTTTTCCAACTAGCATGATCAGTGGTCAGGGATGATGGGAGGTGGAGAGCAAAACATCTGGAGAACACGACATTGGCTAACCCCACATCCATTCCCCTGCAATTAAGTTTGTCATGACTAATTGTATCCTGTCCCCATGTGAGTTAAGACATGAGTGTGTTACTTGGGATCCAACCCAATACCTCCACGTGAATGTTGCTGGGCCATAATCCCAGCAGCAACCTGCCTGCTCTCAAGGTGCTCATATGTAGGTTGCCTTCATGTCTGAACTAAGCAGCTTTAACTATGTAGCCAATGAGGAAAAGCAGAGCCTCAGCCCAAATAACTGTTCATGTGGGGGAGAGTTTACAAAAGCTCTCTTCCTCCAAAGCACTGCATCAAAGAATATCACTATCACCAACAAAGCAATGCTTTGCACCACTGACAGCCACCAATCCCCATCCTTATTGTAGACCTAATTGCATGTTTATCAATTGAAGGGCAAAAACTATCATGCTTATTAGCAGGCCTGAAAGCAAAAGAGTAAAGAACGAATGTAGGTGTGCTGGAGTGAGCAACGACCACTGCTTGCCCACATAGCTACAGCCCAATCTTTTTTGCAGCATTGCCAGACACATTTTCACAATTTGGTACCCAGTTCACCAGTATTCCTTTATCGTGACAATGGGTGGCTTGGCCGAAGTAACTGGATGGGTCATCTCTCTCTTCCCGCCCCCATTGTCAGCACCAAAATGGATCTCCTGTAGAACCAGAATCAACAAGAAAGCCTTGTGGACTTCTTCCTAAAGGGAGGGGGATGAGAGCCTTTGGCACATGCCTTGGTGTAGCCAATTAGCTCAGGTGCCTATAAAGGTGACCACAACCTTCAAGCTCATCCTCTCCTTCTAGTCAGCATCCTGCCCTCCCACATCTAGACCAGTGAGCTTTGTCAGTCACTGCTTGTGGATGAACAGAATTTTTTGGGAAACGCCTTAACTGGTCTTTGATGCACTATTTTTTTCTGGCTTCATTTGATTGGTTTTTTTAATCTATTGTTTTCATTTTTACTGGCATTTAGTGGTTTGCAACACCCTGAGGCATATTTGGGTGGAGGACACTTCACTAACTACCTCCTACTGTTGTCTGGCCTGGTGCGTTGTTTGGTTTGATGCTCTTAGGGTCTGGGCAGGTGGTGAGTTCCAGCACCTTTCCCCCCCTAGAAAAATAATACTGGGGACACAGAAGTGCTTGCGCTGTTGGAATAATCTCCTTGGCACAATGTTGAATTCCCCCCTTTGCCTGCTACTATGCAAGCTTGGGTGGTGTGGCTGATGTGCTTGTTTTGACCTTCACAACAGGCAGGAAATACCTTCCCCTTCCTTGCACAGGTCACATATCTCCTCCTTGTTCTAAGAGATCAGCACATGTTTATTGTTCTATGGCAATAAATATAACCTCTATAACTGACCCACTGAGTCTTTCTTTCCGGGTGTGGGATGAAACACAACCCAGAGCTGGGCAACCCTGTGGGAGTTTCGCAGCTGCCTTCTGCAGGAGACGCGCTTCACCCACCAACATGCACAACTAATACACCGGCATGCAAACCTATGCAGTCAGCAGACGCAAGCATAAATATGCATTTCCACCCACAGACTATTAATAATGCAACATACGAGAGCCATAGGTATTAAAGCAGCGAAGCCGGCTGTGTGCATCTTCGCATTGCTTAAGTCAAAGGAATCACACATGTCCTTCAATTAATGCCGTCTAAATAGCCTTAACGATCACAAGACGGCTGCCGTGAACCTTTCCGCATTCAAAATCTAAATGGACACGTATACAGTGCCTTTTGCCTGCCTCTTCCCTCTTTCTCTCTTTACCTTCCCAACGGCACTATTTCATTTCAGAAGAAAACTTATGAAAATTGTTGAAACATACACTACAAAGCATTTTTCTTCCCCTTACTTTTTTTTTATTGCAGCAGATAGCCCCCCAAAAAGGCAGAGATGTCAAAGGCTTCCAGTCCCCCCTTTGACATTCACGCAGTGCTGAGAGTCAGCCGGGGTCTCAGCTCTGACAAATTTGCATCTCTTTGAATGTGACGCTTGAAAAAAGCCAGAGCTGCTAGATTAAATTTTTTTTTTTCCGTCGAGAAAATGAGAAAAGCCTCTATCTCTCCGCCAAGTCTACTGGGAAGATCTTTATTCTGATTCTTGTTAGAATTGTTTATCACCCTGACAGACCAGACTCGGACGAGATAAAGGCGCTGCTCCATCACGGGGCCTGACAGTGGTAGGACATGCAGAGAAATGAAAGGAGCAGGGGAAAATATTATTAATAGATGCCGACTTGATTTGCCTCTATGGCACGTCAAGGAAGGGGAGGTGTATGCGGCAGGGCAGGGGGGAGGGAGCCAGGGCTTGATTGCAACCCTATGAAGTTCTGTCCAAAAAAGAAGCTATTTTTCATTAAGTGATAGAAGGGCTTTTTTCATGTTCTTTCCTGAGGAGCTGATAACTTATGCAGTTTATTCTAACCCTGCTGATTTCTGTCAGGGAGAGAAAACTCCTGAAAGATGGCTCCGGCTCGTCCTTTTTCGAGGGGAAAAGGTAGTTGCCTTGTCAGATGCGGTAGCAAAGCATCTGTGCCCCATCCCATGGCTCTTGCAAGGTCCCTGTGTTCTCCATTTGGGCAGGGGGTTATTAAGAGGTGGCTGAGATTTATTTATTTTGCCTGTCTGTGAATAATAAATAGTGCATATACAAGGATATGGGCGAGTATGTCTCGGCATGTATGTGTGAGTGGGTGGGTATCTATCTACACACGAGGGATGGGGAAGGAATTTGGTTTGGTTTGGTTTGGATTTTAACCCACCCAATTTAGGAACCAAATTAGCTATTCACACGTCTCTGAATTTTGTGGTTTCATTTTCCAATTAAATAATGTGTACCAAAACAAGGAAAGAATATACTGTATTAGGAGGTGTGCATAGAAAAATGCTGATAGCAGTGAAAACTGCTTTGCAAAAATGTGTATCAGGCAAAATCCGGCAAAAATGCATACAAAAGTTGTATATTAGGAGAAATTTTCAGGAAAATTCTGGTATATTTTCACGACAATGTTCTAAAAATAAAAACAAATCACAAACTGATACAAAGATGTGGAGAACCGCACTTAAGACTAGAAAAAAATAGGAAACTTAAAATAAACCTAAATTGACAGAGCAATCTATCCCTAGCACCCTCAGATATATACTTAGAATTATAGAGCACTCCAAAGGGTTTGTTCATTTTTTTGACGCAGTCCTTACAGATAATGACAAAGTATGACAGCATTCTTATGGACTGGGAGGGGGGAGGTTTAGGGATACCAGCTTGCCTTCAGGAGCATGGCACAAGTAATATTTAAATTGGTGTTGCCCCATTTTGGAGCAATGGCCATCACTGCTGTTAGGTTGAGTGAGGTGGCTACTTCAGGCAAGAGATGATGGAGAGGTGGGAAGCAGCTGAGAAGTCTTTGGAGGGTTGAGCTGTGTGTGCAGCATGGCCTGCCATGCATTCTGTAAGCTAGCCTGATGTTCTCAGGTCCAACAGAGAATACTGACTGATCAATTTGCAGAAAGATTTAACAGCCGGTTCAGTCCGTCTCTATATGTGGGGTGGGGTGCTGGATGCCATCTTGTCCTTTGCCTCTCACAGCAAAATATCTTGGACTGACCCTGTACAATAGCTTAGTCTTTTACCCAAAACACTTTCCCAGTCCTCACATAGGAGGGAGGGGGTGAGAGAGAGAGAGAGAGAGGGAGAGAGAGAGAGAGAGGGCTCTCCCTTATACTGAGTTCCCTTATACTGAATCAGGCCATTGGATCATCTGGGTCAGTAAGTCCACACTGACTGGCAGCTGCTGCCCAGGATTTGAGGTGGCATTCCCCATTCTACCTGGAGATGCCAGGGATTGAATCTGAGATCTTCTGCATGCAAAGCAGGTGCTCTACCATTGAATCCCACCCCACAAAAATTGGATAGGAAGACATTTGTGTTTGTGATGATATTGATGTGAACCTGCTCTTCCACACAAGGGATGGAGGAGAAATTTGATTCAGTTCACTTTGAAAGGTGAACCTACCTAACCTGCCATTTCTGAAGCAACATGCAAACCAAAGCACAGTCATCCTTTGAAATTTGCAAATCTCTGAATGTTGCAATGCAGTTCTCCAGTCCAGTAATGTGTATGCTTGAGTAAAGTGTGCATAAAAACGTATAAATTTGTGAAAATATACAAAAATGCATTATATATGGGGAAACTGATTAGCAAATATGTGTATATTGGACAATATTGCATATAAAAATTGCATATTAGGAGAAGTTTCACTAAAATGCTGATAAATTCTCATAAGGCTTAAAAAAAATTATCAAACTGATGTCAAGAACTGAGCATAAGATTGGAAAAATGAGAAACAGAGAGAAAACAAAACTAAATAAATTGACCATCCCTATAGCACACAAAGGATTTTGCTGACTGATTGTGTGGTTGGATTGGGTCAAAGATATGCCATAGATGTACTTTTGCTGAGCTACCTAAACCACAAGACAGGAATAAGAATGGCTGGCAGAAGTCCTACAATAAAATCGTTGTTGGTTGAGATTTCTTCTATTGCACATTACTGCCCATGTTAATATTGCATTCATGCTGTTGTGTTTCATTTCATTTCTCTTCTTCACACAGCAAGAGAGGCTAATGGGCTTTTAATAGCACTTTCAATTCATTGCCCTCAATAAGCCTTTGGAATTTTAAGAGTTCTGTACATATATTGAAGGAATGTTAAGTCTTGGAAAAGAGGTGACCAAGAATGTCACCTGGATCCTACTCTATGTTTGGATGTTGTGATGGAGTTAAAGACCAACCCACACTTGGGTTGAGTTTGCAACTGGATCAGGAACACCAAATTATTTCCCCTCAAACTCAGCAAATAATGCAGTTTATTCTGTGTCAAACTTGGAGCCCCATTAAATGTACCATCATGCCACCTTTGTTGTCATCATTCATTCATTCATTCATTATTTGTATGCTACCTTTCCACACAAAAAGTTATGCTCAAAGCAGCTTACAAGAAAGAAAAAGGGATGCATTTCAAACTGGGATGCATAAGGAGTGCAGTGGGGTCTGATCTTTCTCCCATCACACCTGCCTCCTAATATTCATAGTATTACTGCTGTTATCACCGATGGCATGCTATTATCACTTATATTATTTCTGAAAACCCTGAACAAATCAGTGTAACCTGAAGTAATCAAGACAGGACCGTTTCCAAAATCCGAAAAGTGATATAACTAACATCCTTTTAGGTTCTATTTCTCTAAGCACATCCCTTTTATACCAGCAGAAGTTTCATGGCATTCCCCAAACAAGCCTGTGAGCTGTAGTTTGTTGGAGGGTTAGTACTGTATATGTTAAACGTCCCATGTTTCCTACAGAACTAGAATTCCCGAACTTCCCAGAAGAGAGGAAATGACTCTTTAGCCATTTTAAGTCTGTAGTGTTGATACACCCACACAACAAGGTAGCCTGCCTCTCAGTTTGGCAAAGCATTTATTGTTACCATATTTACTAAAATGTAATGCACACCTTTGACCAAACTGCGGGAGGCAGTGGAAGACAGGAGTGCCTGGCGTAATCTGGTCCATGGGGTCACGAAGAGTCGGACACGACTAAAGGACTAAACAACAACAATGCACACCTTTCCTGGCCAAATTGTGGCATGAAAATTAGGGCAGATTTTAGGGTTAGATTTTAAGGCACCAGCAAATACTTTTTTTTGGTTTCAAAGGTTTTGAAAATTGAGGTATGCCTTAGATTCACATAAATATGGTATATCAAAATAACATTATTATTAATGGTAGTATTTCCTGCCCTTCAGCAGGTCCCAGGGCAGGTTACAACAATTTAAAATTCAGAATTCAGGGGTCAAAGGCCAGGATAAAGAGATGTATCTTCAATATTCACAGAACAGCAGTATATCGTTCTGAACCATAGAGCAGATGTGGGGAATCTTTGGTTCTCTAGATGTTGCTGAACTACATCTCCCATCAGCCCCAGAAAGCAAAGCTAGTGACCAGGAATGATGGGGGTTGTTGTCCAGCAGTGTCCAGAGAGCCAAAGGTTTCCCACACCTGGTGTAAGAGAATGGAAGGAAAATAACAGCATTCATTTGTAGGATGACAGCTAGCTTTGTGAGAATCTTAGCAACCAGGAGCTTGCACCAAAAATGTTGATTGCTTTCCTTCCTTCTTCTCTCAGTTTCTGAAATATTTAAATATTTGTTCCTGTTGCTCTGTTGACAACAGCGGGTTAATGCTACTGTAGGTTAATGCGACTTTGAGAGTCAGCACTGAGTTATGCATCCCTGAAGGCCTCAATTTGCATATTTTTAGAAAGTGGATATACTTGGCAAGCTTCCTCTTTATTCAGCTCCAGTTTTGGCACTTGCCGAAATGCAGAGGGCATCGAGCAGCAATTTAACCTCGGAAAACAAATTGGGTTTGGTAACACTGGTATCATTTGAAAACTCATACATTTTCATGTCGCCACCTTTGCAAAGTCCAACGTTTCAGAAAATGCCGCTGAAAAATAATAACACATTTTAACTTTTTAAAAAAAAATAAAAATGATGAAGGTTCATTTTGCTTTGTGGATAATTATCCAATTAGGCTGGAATTTATTGTCTCCTATTTTGAATATAACAATCATTTTCTCTGCAGACATTAATGTTAAGAAACTTTTTTGGGGGAGTAGGGTGTAATGAGGTCTTAAAAGGGTGGATAATATTTTCATCAGTGGCTTCCTGGCAGGATGGATTTCTTAAAAATGCTACTTAAAATGTTACCTGCCAAAGTGATGGTCATTTATCATATAGATATTACCATCATATGAACCTGTTTGCTTGAGGCTGGAGAAAGCTAAAGAAAAGCTGGATTTTATCAGTTGAAAAGTGGGCAATCAGCCGCTATGTGTGAAACCTGCATAGCACCGAGGAGAGCCTAATTCTGGGGTAGCCAACATGATGCCCTTCATTGGACTACAAATCCCATCAGCTGCTGCCAACATGGCCAATGGTCAGGGATGATGGGAATTGAAGTCCACCATCATCTACAGGTCACATTGTTGCCGAACCTCATCTAAGTTCTCCTCACTTCACACTCCCAAGGCAGATAACAAATAAACGGCTCAGGTCTGCAATACCTCAAGGACCGTCTCTTTCCATATGAACCTGCCCAGACCCTGAGATCATCTTCTGAGGCCCACCTTTGTGTGTCTCTTTCACGAGAGGTCAGGAGGGTGGCAACATGAGAACGGGCTTTCTCTGCAGTGGCTCCCTGTCTGTGGAATGCTCTCCCCAGGGAAGTTCGCCTGGTGCCTTCACTATACACCTTTAGGTACCAGGCAAAAACGTTTCTTTTCAACCAGGCCTTTGCCTGACTTCATCTACAGCCTATACCCTTTTTTTTAAAAAAAAAAAATGCTGGCTCTGTTGGGGGTTTGGGGGGCGGTGGCTGTTGGTTTTGTTTCGATTTTATGTAGTTGGCATTTTATGTGAACCACCCTGAGAAATTAAACAACAACAACTGAAGACTTTATGGCTTTAACATCAAGGTCAGGCAGAGGAGGCTAATCTGTTTCAGGCTGAGGACTGCAGGGAGGGTGCATATCAAAGTGGGCTTGATCATGTGTGAAGAAGCCTTTATTCAAGTACAACTGTAGGTTTGTTTCAGATATAGACATGAAATCATGTGGACAGGGAGTGGGGCCTACTGATGCGATGCAACCCCTACATCCCATGTGCATTTTCACCAACACAGTTATAATCCATGTAAATAGCACAAGAAGAGCCTGCTGGATCAGGCCAACGGCCCGTCTAGTCCAGCATCCTGTTCTCATAGTAGCTACCCAGATACATGTGAGAAACAGGCAAGCAGGTCCTGAGCCCAAAAGAGCTCTCCTCTCCAGTGGTTTCCAGCAACTGGTACTCAGAAGCATTACTGGCTGTGACCATAGAAGCAAAGCATAGCCATTATTGGAATGCCTCTCCTTATAACTCATGGCTGACCATTGCTGTGTGGGAGCACAGCTGAGAAAGGTAAACCCTGAGAAGCGCCATATTCCATGACACGGCCCAAATCTGGAACACTATTTTCTGAAATCTGGAACACTATTTTCCGAAATCCTGCGCAAGTCACGTAACTCATGCAAGATCATGGACCTGGAAAAGCGCTTTTCAGGCATGGTGTCTAAAATGTGTGTTCTGGGGTGCTGTGTAAGATCGCAGACCCGAAAAACACTTATGGGGGGGCACACGAGATCTCGGCCCAAAATCGCAAGAGAGCAAAATACCCAAAATGGCTGAAGTACTCTTGTCGGGGGGAAACGGAATGTCCTGGTTTTTATGGGACAGCTGACAGGGTATGCATGTTCCCCACCCTTCCAGCTTTGGGAAGGGCTCATTAGCTCAGTGGCACAGCCCCTATTTTGCACATCAAATGTCCCACTTTAATCCTTGCAGGGTTATGAACGGCCCCTGCATCTGAAACACTGGGCAGTCACTGCCACTCCGTGTAGATAATGCTTTGCTAGATAGATAAATGGTGTGACCTGGTATAAGGCAGTTTCGTATATCAATCATGGCCTGATTGCTCTTTAGTACCCTAAATGCAGCGCTAGGCACACAGCTTTCTAATGGTACTTGCGATTCTCACAATTGTAGCTTGCGAGTGGAGGGGCTAGAGTTGAGATATGAAATGCAAATTGGCTTCATTTTTGTCCTTTGCCACTTTTATGAATATTAAACATGCAGATAAAACAATTTGGAGCACTTTTTGGAAAGGATCTCTAAACTCTCCATTTCAACCCAATAAAGGTTTTATTCTGGTGCAGCAAAGAGAAATAAAATTAAAATATATAGGTTGGTATTGGCCTAAATGTAAGGAGTGTAATTGGAAATCTGCATTTTGACTGCTCTTTGGAGTGGGATTTTATGGGCACATCAAAAACCTGAATGCTGTTAAATATGGAAAGGGAGCATGATCAGTCAAAATGGCTTAAGGGGCAATGCCATGGGTTGCTACACGAGAAAAAGAAAGAAAGATTAGGGTGGTGGGTGAAGACTGTGCACAGACAAATGCTCCCATGCTCCTTTGCTACTGACATAAAGGCAGCATCCAGATATAACCACTTAGAAGCTTACTTTGGCATTAAGTGGCATATACATTTAATGATTACAACAACAATAAATAAGATAAGCAGTCTGTGTCACTGGAACTAACAGGTGTAAAGGGGCAGCTCCCGATAGGCACCCAAACACTAAGTGTTCTTATTCTGAGGAAAAAATAAAGACCACTCAATAGTAGGAAACTTCATGAGCTTCTTCTTCTTCTTCTTCTTCTTCTTCTTCTTCTTCTTCTTCTTCCTCTTCCTCTTCCTCTTCTTCTTCTTCTTCTTCTTCTTCGGTGATCACTCGTAGCCGAGTAAGCTGATTGTCTTCCATAAACACGGTTTTAACAATGAGTCCGTAACTGACTGCGGAGGCCAATTCTGGATCCACACGTCCTTCCACAGTGGGGACATTGGTTTTGGGGTGGGAGTTGATCACGGTGTGGATTTGCCAAGCGTGCCTTCCTCTTAGCACGTTTCTCCCTTGCGTCCTCAGTTTGAGTGTCTTCAAAGCCCATGACACCCTTGGTAAAGCCTGTTCATGACTTGCTGGAAAGTTGTGGCCCAGTTAAGTTGGCCAAACTTTCCAGAACACAAGTGGTAATTTCACAGAGTCTGTTCTGTGTGCATTGCTTCTTTAGCCAGGCCTTGGAAATGTGAGGCACGTGTTTGCAGGACCCATCCTACTGCTGTGACTCTTGTTAGTTTAAACTGTTTTTACTTTCTGGATTTTAGATTCTTATAATTCACCTTGGGGCCTGCTGATGAAGGACGGGATAATAATTTTGATAATAATAAGGATTCTTAATATTGCAATGATACAGCTGTCCATGTGACATTCTTACTAGATGAAATTCCCCAAAGCTTGTGGAATACATTGTTACCTTAGCCCTGACCTGCACCGGCATCACCAAAGTATCATCCCCTTCTCTTGATTGATGGAACTCACCTGGTTGGCATGGTTTGTGCGTGTGAAGCAGAAAAGGTCTTTCACATCCTAGAGTCTTGGCAAGTGAGGTATTTCTACAAATGGCACGTGTGCTTTTCGTTCCCAACCAAAGTAGTTCTTAAGAGTGATATGAAGAATACTGGACAGAGTGCTGTTATGGACTCTTGCTGTGAATGAATGTGGAACTGCTCATTTAATTTAATAGCAGGTTACTTAGCTGAGAAGCCATAGATCCAAGGCCCTTGATCTTGCTTATTTGGGTTTTTATTCAAATAATGACCTGATTTGCATGCTTTTGCACTCTAGTTCAGCCCTGAGTTGATTAGTTCAACATGCATTCCTTGGCACTGTTGAGCAGCTCATATCTTTAGAAAGTGAACACCGCTGGATAGCTTTGTTCAATCCTGCCAAAATAAAGTCTACATTATGGACATTGCAACGCTAGGAAGAGACAGGTGGAGTGATGGTTGGTAAAGTAGGTGGTTCTGAGACAAACTTGGGACAAGGCAGAGAAACCAACAGGTTGGCTTTAAATAATGAAATTTTCGATGTTGACAGTGGTGAGGGTGGAGGTGATGTTGATGATGATGACAAACTGAAGCTTTGTCCTCTTTCTTGCCCTTTAAAGCCCTATACGGCCTAGGACCTTACGGTCTGCAAATAAAAACATCTTGAAGATCCCAGGCCACAGAGAGGTTAGGCTGGCCTCAACTAGAGCCAGGGCTTTCTCGGCTGCGGCTCCAATCTGGAGGAACGCTCTGTCAGAAGAGACTAGGGCCCTGCGGGACCTGACATCTTTCCACAGGGCCTGCAAGACAGAGCTGTTCCACCAGGCCTTTGGTCAGGGTGCAGCCTGACTCCCTCCTCTGGCAATCTGCACAGAATTTTGCTTAACGGTTGCCATCAATTTGATTTTAATTAATTTTTATAATGAAATGTTTTTAGAATGTTGGATTATTTGATTGTTGTTAGCCACCCTGAGCCCGGCTTCGGCTGGGGAGGGCGGGATATAAATAAAATTATTATTATTATTATTATTATTATTATTATTATTATTATTGCCAAAACAAGGCTTTTGAAGCAGCTAACAAAATTATAACATTATATGGAATGCTAATAAAATATTCAGCTCACTCAGCCCTCAGTCAGCATTGCTTTGTGTGCAGAAGGTCCCAGATTCAGTCCCAAGCATCTCCAAGTTGGGCTTGTAGATAACCTTGTCTGAAACCCTTTATAGAAGCTGCCAGTCAGTGCACACCATACTGAGCTATATGGAGCAGTAGTGTGATGCAGTCTAAGGCAGCTTCCTTTGTTCCTTAATTCAACTTTGAAATTGCAGCATCTATAAACAAAAGAGTGTGCACCAGCCCTCTGCTAAATTAAAACAGTTCTTGATACAATTCTGAGTGTCAGGCCTAGGCTGGTTAGAAGATGACTGCTTGATGGACAGGGAAATCCAGGAGCAAGCTAGGGGTACAGAGAAGATTCACAGAATCATAGAGAGCTGGAAGGGATCCCGAGGCCCATCTAGTCCCCTGCAATGCAGGAATCTCAGCCAGAGCATCCATGACAGATGGCCATCCAACCTCTGCTTAAAAACCTCCAAGGAAGGAAAGTCTACCACCTCTTGTGGGAATCTGTTCCACTGCTGAACAGCTCTTGCTGTCAGAAGATCTCATTAAGTGCTGCAAATGTGCTTCCTGAAAATAAGGAAGCTGGATCAGCCCATCTAGGCCAGCACCCTGCTTTCACAGTGCCCAACCAAATGCCTATGGGAAACCAACAATCAAAACCCAACTGCAAGAGCATCCTACCCTCCTCTGACAGTGAGGCAAAGCATAGCTACCATGGCTAGTAGCTATGGACCATGATTACATGTGGAAGTGTAGAGCAGAGGTCAGCAAACCTTTTCAGCAGGGGGCCGGTCCCCCTCAGACCTTGCGGGGGGGGCTGGACTATTTTTTTGGGGGGGGGGAATGAATGAATTCCTATGCCCGACAAATAATACAGAGATGCATTTTAAATAAAAGGGCACATTCTACTCATGTAAAAACATGCTGATTCCTGGACCGTCCGTGGGCCAGATTTAGAAGGCGATTGGGCCGGATCCAGTCCCCGGGCCTTAGTTTACCTACCCATGGTGTAGAGCAGAATGTTTGGAAGTGTGGAAAACAGAGATACACCTGTAGCCAGTGGTGGCTGGTGCCCATTGGGATTGGTAGAGCAGGCTGCAGAAAGCCAACAGTAGGTGAAGCCAGAGTCAATGACTGGCCAAGCCAACTAGGTGCGTCTCCATCCTTCTCACTGTTGAGTTCTGCATGGGCAATACTAAGACTAGGGAGGGGGAAGCTGGCAGGCAGTGTCACCCCATGGACTGTTTCTAAGGAAGAACGTGGGCAGGTTGGGGCTAGCTGAGGCAGGCTGCCCCATCCACCCAAATGGAACAGCCTCCACTACTAATAGCACTTATATCTTTCTATTTATTTTTTAAAGCATTTCAAAAGTCTATGAAGAGGAAGAATATATATATATATATATATATATATATATATATATATATATATATATATAAATGAGAAACTAGATCCTTTTTTGCTCAGGAAAGCGGCACTAACTTTACCGCACAAGAGAAGAAGGAAGATTCTTCAGAGTAACTCTGGAATTGGCGCAGGTGAATGAAAATCTGGGGGAAACGTCGCCTATTTAAACCGATAGAAAAATGAGCAAGTGCACTGGGTGTAATGATATTCATGTTCCTTTTGTCTCCTTCCCTGCCCTCTGCACCTACGACGGGGTGAGAACTCTAAGCACGAAAAAAGAAACCGATAAAAAAAAATCAAGCGGTGAGTCTTTTCGTACATCAGACTTTGTCATCAAGAGGTGGAGAAAAATGCAGAGATTTTGCTTTCATCTTGACAAAAAGGCTCCCTATATCTCTGCAATCACAGGGATAATTATATATGTATGATGAATGCATATATTGCTTTTGAATTTCCAGATCTACAGTAGGTGTTGTGTAGGTGGAAGCATAAAGCTTGTCATTTTAGACTTTACTGCCAAGGGTACTGTCCAGAAACCAAGTCCTTCATCTCTTATGAAAAGCCACATTCTGGTGGCATATTAACTCCCTTTTCTCTGTTGGTTTATCCACATCTACATCTCTCTCTTTCTCTCTCTCTCTCTCTCTCTCCCAACAATCCTCCGGCATGCATGCCCAACCACCTTGCTATATGATTTTTATAATGCTGAAAAAGAAGCCATTGTGCTTATCAATGGCAATCGGACCAGTTTTGTGCTGCTAAACAAAGCAAAACTGCAATGAAACTCTTTCCCAAATGCAATTTGGGACAACCATTGGGGTTATACAGAATCGTCTTCTGAATCTAGGG
Organism: Podarcis muralis; assembly: GCF_964188315.1. Lineage (NCBI taxonomy): Eukaryota > Metazoa > Chordata > Lepidosauria > Squamata > Lacertidae > Podarcis > Podarcis muralis. Next base: position 19,415,044 of record NC_135655.1, on the reverse strand, counting down.
GAAAACTTGGTATGGTTATTATAAATTATCTGTACAGAGGCTAGCAGCTTAACATTAGAATAAGAAAGAAAAAAACCCCCTTGCAGGGTTACAACTATAGAAAATAATCTGCACAAGTAGAGACAGGGAAATAGAGGAACAGGGAATTAATAACGTTCTCTGGCGCATGCTTACTCAGTAGAAAATCACACTGAGCTGGATAAGGCTTTCTGCCAAGTGAGTGTGGAAAAGGCCATATTGAAATCACCACTACCACCACCACCAAATATAATTGCTTCCAAATTTTGGATAGGTAATTTAAATACTTGACCTTGGGAGATGAGGCTCGTGTCAACCAGGGTCAGGGCCTTTCCTATGGTGGCACCATCCCTGTAGAATGATTTACCAAGTGAGGTCTGTTAGGCCCCTTCATTTCACTGCTTTAGGCTGGGCTTGTACATGATGAAGTCACCCTCGTCAGGCAGAAAACTTCTGCTTGTGCAACAGAACGTCTCCTCTTTGTTCGCTTGTGTCCCCACCCCCAAATCTGCTCCAGGGGTTGGGGGAACCCTCAGAACAGGATTTAGGGGCATGCAGGTGGGGGGGGGGAGGGAACGTTCTATTGTGCAAATGGCAGTCCTTGCACAAACAGGAAAACTTTGTTGGGTGCAATTCCTGGCATTTTTAAAGGTTGATCACATAATTTTGAGGGGCTCATTTCTACGTTGTTGTTTTTTTGTGTTGCTGGGATTTGTTAATGCATCTGAGTGCTTTGGGTTTTGTTTTTGTTTTGCTTTGTTTTGTTTCAAAAAAAAAACATGCTTTGTTTTATTCTGTATCTGTTATTGTTTCCCATTCATCCTGAGTCTCTTTGGGGAAACTGGTGGTGAAAAGAGAGATGCTTTAAATAAATAAAGAAATAAATAACAAAGAAGCAGGAAGCCTGATGATCAAAATTCTGGCAAAACCTTTGGGTCCTGCCCTAAAAGATGAGAGTGTCTGAAATAGCACTGTGGAAGAAACAGACCCTGTGAGAAGTTCACTGTGCATCCAGGGTGAATCGCAGTCCACCCAGCAGAAGAAGAGTGGGAGGAAGAGTCATTTGCGACATGTTAAAGGAGAAGATCAAGAACACTAGCATGATGACGGCTGTTGAGTTTAAAAGGAGGGAGGGGGAACTTATTACTGTGGGAAATGTTATTTTTGGATTCGTTTTGAAATTGCATCGATTGTTTCACCTTAGCCTATCCATCTCCAGCAAGGTCAATGCTGGTTCCTCTTCCCCATTAACCCCATTGTTCCAGCCTGCCAGGTTATCTCAGGATGACGCCGTTGTTGTCTAAGCACATTTTCAGCATGGATAAACATTTTGGTTCTCTTTCTCAGCTGACTAGTATGACCATGCCCTTCAGAAGGTGCGCACTGGGTGCCCTCACTCCCACAGAGATGCTTTCTTCTAACTGCTTTGCTGGGTAGTGCGTTCCACCACCATCTGTCCTTGAAGTTAGACTTGTTAAAGATAAACTATTTCATCTTGCTTTGAACAAATCAAACAAAATAAGTTGGAAAGCAAGCAGGAAACACCGAATGCGAACATTTCAGTGGAGAGGAGGGGCAGTGGGAGGGAAGAATCCATGGTGGAATGACGGCTGTGTCCAGAGTCCTGCTGGATCTCTGTCAGCCAAGGCTGAAGGTGGTGGTAAGAGAATGACTAGATGAAGAACAAGTACCCTGGAAGATGCATTTTCCTCCCTTGCAGGCCTTTGGATGCTGCAGATATCAGCAGCTTCCAAAACCCAGCAGCCTCCAAAACCCTTACGATCCATGCCCAGTGCTATTTTTCTAGAAAAAGAGGTGCTGGAACCCACAATGAACATCTCCCTTGTTCTCTTATAATGGCAATGGTGCCCACCTGAGAGGTGGGAGAACTGAGTTCAGGTGAGTACCCGCTGAAAAAAAGCCCTGTCCATGCCAAACATACCAACCAACTCCTTCCCTCTCCTACTGATGCGGAATCACTTACATTGGGTGAGAGATTGCTGCAGAGGTCTCTGTGATTGCAAAGTAGGAGGCCTACCTCCTTTTTTTTTTTTTTAACCTGCAGAGAGGGAGGTCTACAATACTTCAGGCGCAGGTCAACTCTCTGTCCAGGGCAGCTGTTTACCAGCTCCACCTAATACACAGGCCGAGACCCTGCCTACCTGCAGACAGTCTCGCCAGAGTGGTGCATGCTCTAGTTATCTCCCGCCTGGACTACTGCAACACGCTCTACGTGGGGCTACCTTTGAAGGTGACTCGGAAACTACAACTAATCCAGAATGCGGCAGCTACACTGGTGACTGGGGGTGGCTGCCGAGACCATATAACACCGGTCCTGAAAGACCTACATTGGCTCCCAGTATGTTTCCAGGCACAATTCAAAGTGTTGGTGCTGACCTTTAAAGCCCTAAATAGTCTCAGCCCAGTACACCTGAAGGAGCGTCTCCACCCCCATCGTTTGGCCCAGACACTGAGGTCCAACTCCGAGGGCCCTCTGGCGGTCCCCTCACTGCGAGAAGCAAAGTTACAGGGAACCAGGCAGAGGGCCTTCTCGGTAGTAGTGCCCACCCTGTGGAACACCCTCCTATCAGATGTCAAGGAAATAAACAACTATCTGACTTTTAGAAGACATCTGAAGGCAGCCTTGTTTAGAGAAGTTTTTAATGTTTGAAGCTTTATTGTTTTATTCTGTTTTTAATGCTCCATTGAAAGCTGCCCAGAGTGGCTGGGGAAACCCAGCCAGATGGGCGGGGTATAAATAAATTATTATTATTATTATTATTATTATTATTATTATTATTATTATTATTGGCTCATGGGACACTTTCCCATGGACCATGGGATTCCACTCTGAGACCAAACCGTTTTACCTAGAATCAAAGTTCAAGATGGGGGTTTGTGTAGCCAAGTGTTAGTCTTCGTTCCTCAGACTCATCTTTTTGAATTTGTCCACAGAGCCTTAGGGAAGCCTATAAAATCCCAGGGCCTTTAGCTAACTGAGTGCACCATCACACTTGATAGCTTATTCTGAAGTGCACTAGACTAGCCTGCCTACTGCAACTTTTGCACATCTGTCTTGCTCACAAAGTACCAGCGATTGGATTGTACACAAACAGAAGATTGCTCTGGCAAGAAAATTGCGAAATTGCCAGAAGGAAAAGCACATCAAGCAGGAGAAAGTGTTCCTCATTCATAAGAAGTTTCCAATTTTCTAAAGAAAAAAAAGACCCAAACCAGCAACACCCCTCGTGCCCACTCCCCGATACCCCCACACGATGAAGATGTGCAACAGGGAATACATTTTCCTTTCATCACTTGTTTCTGAGCTTCCAAGGGGCAACTGAATGGCCATTATTACTAGAAAGTGACTGTTTTAGTGGATGGATCTTTGGTTTCATAGAGTAGAAGCCACCTTACTATGGATCATCTTACTATTAGAATTACAAATCAGCTCTCAATTGTATAAACATCCAATTAAATTAAATCTGACTTATAAGATGATTGGGCAAAAATATGTGTTTTAAGGAGATGTCCAAACAGGAGATGTTCTCATTGGTAATTTTAATGTTTTATTCTATATTTTCTTGTAAGCAGCTTAGAGTGGTATATATGAAATAAACTGTGTAATTTTTATCAGGTATTTGAAATATAAGCCATATATCTTATCAATCACAGTATGATACAAAACACAAAAAACCCAACAGGCAGAGGGCCTTCTCAGTAGTGGCACCCACCCTGAGGAACACCTTCCCACCAGATGTCAAGGAAATAAACAACTATCTGACTTTTAGAAGACATCTGAAGGCAGCCCTGTTTAGGGAAGTTTTCAATGTTTGATGTTTTATTGTGCTTTTAATATTCTGTTGGGAGCTGCCCAGAGTGGTTGGGGAAACCCAGCCAGATGGGCAGGGTATAAATAAATTATTATTATTATTATTATTATTATTATTATTATTATTATTATTATTATTAACCCTCCCACCTACCAACAACAACCAAAACACAGCCCATTACTAGTTAGTTCCAAAGACTGAACATACAAGAAAAGTAGAGAAATTCCAGATGTGAGCAAATGAAAGAAAAGATACACCACCCAGCTATCACACCAACCAGAATTACTATAAGCTGCCAGAAGAGTAGTATAGAAATTTTGTTAAGTATTAAATAAAACAATGAGACTTACTCCCAGCTATGGATGGATGTCATTGCAGGTGCCCAGCGTAATTCTATACATGTCTACTCAGAGAAACAAACCTTGCTGATTTCAACGAGACTTAAATATGTGAATAGGACTGTGGTTAGCCTTTAGTCAATAAGAAATAAATCAATTAAATTTGACATCTGTAGCTGTTTCACCTATGGGCAGCTCAGTCATTTGGTTTACAAGGCTAGGCTGAAATACCGCCATGTTCACCTCCTTCTTTGGATCATGGCCTCTGCCTCTTTTGCCTCTGCACTCGTTTGCATCTCGCCGCACAATGCATAATGTCTCTAATCGCCACGATCTACTCTTCGTCTCTCGCCTCTTTTATCATCGTATGCCATTATAAATCATTTACAAATTATAAAGTTATTATCCACATCCATCCCCTTATTCAGCAACTTCCCCGCCAACTCATATTATTAACTCAGGCCACTCATTTCTTTCCTACCTCCTTCTTAAACGAGACAAGCAGCCTTGTCACAGTATGCATGGGCAAACTCTGCAGGAGAGGCAAGCGGCAATAGAATGATGCAGCAGGAGCCGGGTCAACTGCAAAGCAGGCAAAACTTTTGTTACCATCTTCCTTCTTTGCTTTGCTACTGCTCCCCCCAAACAGAGTGGAGAGACACCAGACCATCTTTAGAGGACACTGGACCCATCCACTGCTGATTTGTAACAGCTGGCCTTGACACCAGACTTCTGGGTGGGGAGATTAAATGCAAATAAATTGTTGGTTCGGTGGGAATGGTTTTTGGACAGGGGGAGGTTGAGATTTTGTTCACTTTCTAATTAGTGGGTCACAGTATTGATTTGTTTATTATTTGGGCATTGTTAATGTTGTTTGCTACTATTTATATGGGGACGCGGGTGGCGCTGTGGGTTAAACCACAGAGCCTAGGACTTGCCAATCAGGAGGTCAGTGGTTCGATTCCCCGTGATGGGGTGAGCTCCTGTTGCTCGGTCCCTGCTCCTGCCAACCTAGCAGTTCGAAAGCACGTCAAAGTGCAAGTAGATAAATAGGTACTGCTCCAGCGGGAAGGTAAACGCCATTTCCATGTGCTGCTCTGGTTCGCCAGAAGCAGCTTAGTCATGCCGGCCACATGACCCGGAAGCTGTACGCCGGCTCCCTCGGCCAATAAAGCGAGATGAGCGCCGCACCCAGAGTTGGCCATGACTGGACATAATGGTCAGGGGTCCCTTTACCTTTACTATTTACCGTATTTTTCGCTCTATAACACGCACCTGACCATAACACGCACATCGTTTTTAGAGGAGGAAAACAAGGGAAAAAACATTCTGAATGAAACAGTGGATGTATCATTTTTGTGCTTCATGCTGTGGCCACAGACATGTGATCTGATGGTGAATTTGGGGTGACCCAATGCAAAGATCCTGAGGATCCATGTGGATCCATGCTTTTTAACCACGTTTTTGCACCATTGCAGCCCCAGGCAACAGTGGGTGCGTGATATTTTGGGGGTAGGCTGTAGCCATGGACATGCTATGTGATCTGATGGTGAATTTGGGGTGACCCAATGCAAAGATCCTGAGGATCCATGTGGATCTATGCTTTGTAACCACATTTTAAGTGGGGAGGGAAGGAAAAACAAAGAAGGGAAAAGGAGCATGAGAGGGGTGTGCAGAGAAGCAGCTGGCTAAGAATACAGGAGAGGGATTTAACAGGAGGGAGGAAAGAAAGGCAAAAGTTTCCCCCCACCCAAGCACCCAAACCAGCCAGCTCTCTCTCTCTCTCTCTCTCTCTCTCTCTCTCTTCTCTCTCTCTCTCCCCCACCTGCATGTTGCCTGCTAGTCCCTAGACGCAGCACCGGAGCACAGAGAGGAATTAGAAAGAATTTCCCCTCTGCTTTCCCCTCTGCTTGCCTGGAGGGGAGGGGCTTTCCCTGCTCTTTGTTCCGTTTCAGCAATCACAGCAACGAAACAGAGGAGGGTGGGCAGTAAGACCCTGAGGCAGAATACAGGAAAGCAGCCACTTCCTCTTTTCAGGTTTCCCTTCTCCGAGACTCGCAATTTGATTTTTGTTTTATTTTTTTCTCCAGGGACCACACATTCGCTCCATAACACGCACAGACATTTCCCCTTCCTTTTTAGGAGAAAAAATCTGCGTGTTATAGAGGGAAAAATACGGTATATGGCTAGTCCCCCCACCATGGATGTTATTTTATGTGAAATATTAATGTATTATATTATTCCCACCCGCCTGTTACTCCTATGAAATTATGTATTGTATAGTTTTATTTACTGTAAGTCACTTGGAGACCTTTGGGTGACAAGCGATTAATAAGTTCCATCTATCATCTATCTATCTATTTATCTATCTATCTATCTATCTATCTATCTATCATCTATCTATCTATCATCTATCATCTCTCTCTCTCTCTCTCCCCCTCTCTCTCTCTCTCTCTCTCTCTCTCATCTATCTATCTATCTATCTATCATCTATCTATCTATCTATCTATCTATCTATCTATCTATCTATCTATCATCTATCTATCTATCATCTATCTATCTATATCTAACAACAACAACAAAAACAACAATAGGAGTATCTCTAAACAAGGTTTCCTTGTGACTAGGGGACATATTTTCTTGATAGTGTTTGCTATATGCTGTTGATAGATAGTTGGGTTTGTTAAACTGGTGTGTTTCTTATCTAGATCTAAGTTTTCATTTGTTGTTTCATTTCTTAGATGTACATCCTTTGTATCATCTATGGTGGATCCCAATATGCTACAAGAATATCCCAGGACAAATTCCAGGACAGGGTCCCACAATCTGGCACCCCCTATGTGTCTTGGACTACAACTCCCATCATCCTTGACCGCTGGTCCTGCTGCCTGGCACCGTATTCAAAAATGTATGAAGGTTGAGGAAGTATGTTCTGAAGGCATACCTAGTCTTTGCATTGAAGCAACCAGAGCTGCTTGACTTCACCACTGGCTCACCTTCAGAGAAACCTACACAAATACTTCTGTCCTTCCCACCGTAGACTTCTCTCGGTGGGGCTCCTGAGATGTCCACCCATAACATTTCCCCAGGCCCTCACTGATGGTGTGATAAAAGTATGAGAGATCACTCCCTGTGGTTTCTAACCACACACCAGTGCTGTCTGCTTTGCACACTGACTAATCTTTACCCTTCCCCAGAATTACTAGGTTGCGCATGATCACAACCTCAACATCTCCTCCCAGAATTGTTCTCGGAGACTTGCGTCTCAACTGGCGTCTCTCAGGCCAGCAAAAATGTACAATGGAAAGGGATTTCTAATGATCTAAATTCTTATACCAACGTCATTTGTGAATCTGAAAGTGAAGGAAATATTTATGCATGCCCAGTTCTCTCTCTCTCTCTGTGTGTGTGTGTGTATGTGTGTGTCTGTGTGCCTATGTGAATTGATACATGTGTATACATCTCTCCATGCAAACACATTATGCATATAGATGTAAGTTTGAGCACTTTGAGTAGAATGACAGTATGATAATCGATGTGAAGTCTACAGTCATAACAGGAAATCATGCTATTTCTGCAGAAAGACTTTGTTTTAAAAGAGTGTGCATATCATTGACCTACATTCCTCTTTACTATACCTGCCAAAACCTTCCTGCCAAGAAACAAAGTAGATATAGATAAAGGCAACGTATGTTGGTGCAACATCCGATTCGACATCCTTTGCACCTTAAAAAGGCCCATTTTGTCTCTCGGTCTAGATTTTCTGCTAACTCTGCAGAGGTTTACCAGCATGTAAATAGGTCACAATAGTGGTCCCGTAAATTATGATGTCAACACAGGCATTCTGCTTTTTTGGCGGCTGGAGATGTCAAGATTGTCAAATCAATCCTTCTCCTTCACTGAAAGTAATGTCCATCTTATTTTGAATGATCCATGTAAGGCCCCAGATACCGTGCATGAGCAAGAAAATAAAACAGGCATGAGTTAGAGGGAGAGGTTTTCAAACTGCAGTCTGGGGACACCTGAGGTTCATTGGAAGTCGCCGAATGGCTCCTCAGTGAGAAGATCAGTAATAAAAAACTGAAGTTCTCGGAAAGGTGCCTTGTCACTGCTCATTGACCATGATCAATAGACACTCCACTCCTGACTCTCAGGGGAGTGTTCAAGACTTCACCCTTCTGATACAGCATGACCGTGACACCCAAGTGTTCACGTCTGCACATGATCTACATATTTTCCACTAGAACATTCCCCAGAATCCTTTGCAGCAGGCATAGCAGATATTCAGGATTTTTTCCAACTTAACAGGTCAATGTAGAAAAGGCTCCCTGAAAATTAACTAACTCACAAAAACACACACACAAAGACCACTGAGTTAGAACTTCCAAATTTGAGTTCTACCATGTTGATCCAGTCTACATTTCATGCTTAGAATTGCCATCTTTTACTCCAGACATCATACATTGCCCTTTAAACCTCCTGATGGAGCAGGAGAAAAGGTAGCAGTTTGTTCTTCCCAGTTTTCTCAGTGGGTCTACTCTGAGTATGCCTGTTATGGGATATAGACCATTGAAATGAAAAGAATTTAAATTTACTTCAGTGGATCTGATCTAAGCATGACCAAGGTTATATCATAATCCCTACTTACTTAAGAGAAGAAGAGTTTGGAATTGATATCCCACTTTATCACTACCCGAAGGAGTCTCAAAGTGGCTAACATTCTCCTTTCCCTTCCTCCCCCACAACAAACACTCTGTGAGGTGAGTGGGGCTGAGAGACTTCAGAGAAGTGTGACTGGCCCAAGGTCACCCAGCAGCTGCATGTGGAGGAGCGGAGATGCGAACCCGGTTCACCAGATTACGAGTCCACCACTTTCAACCACTACACCACACTGGCTCACTGGGAGTAAGCCCCACTGAATTCAATACAGTGTACTTCTGAGTAGACATTTTTAGGACTGTGCTGTAAGTCAGGATCCAACACTTCTTTTCGTATATGTTTATATGATAGCTAAATTAGGGTACTATCAAAACTCTGTATAATAAGAATGCTCTTTATAAATGGATAATGTTCTACTAGATCCTAAATTATTCCATATAATTGGACCAGAGATCACAAAGACTGCACATTTACAAGATAAATTGGAAATTAATGTACAAATAATATAGTAATTACCCAGTCCCTATTATTTGAAGAATATACACACTATGGGGTCTATTCCTTCCTTGATGAGCAAGTGTGGCTCCCATTAATTTTAATGGGAGTTAAGTGTGTACATCAAGGGGAGAATTAACTCATGAGTTAAAGTTGACGACTAGGATTAAGACCTGCACTTGTGGCTTTGATTTGAAAATGTAGCATATCTTTTGATATTTATCACTTTTTAATTGTGTATTTGTAGTTGAAGCAATTTGCAAATCATTGTTATCCCTATCACTACAAGGCAAAGATAAATTGAATTATATTGCCCACTTCCTGGACTCCTTGATGTTCTTTGCTGATTAAATTGAACTGTAACAGCAGTATCATAATTAATAATCTATGCTGATCAAGTCAGTTGCACTAAAGCCTAGTAGTATCAGATTGCAATGAAAAATTATTGTTTCAAGGTGGGCCGTTTGTATCTTTTTACAAACTTGCGTGAAGAATGCACAATTAATTACAATGATGCATCAAGACGATTTAAGCTTGTTCGTGTACCACGTTTCGCTTGGATGGAATAAATATAAAATGAAATAAAATCAACGGGTCACTATAAATACGTCTGAAAATGAACAAGAGCCTTTCCCAGGGTCGAAAATCCCACACAAGGCATACAGAACATTTCATCAGATTCGTGGATTTACAGCGCAAGTAAAGCTTTGAGAGCATTTAAGGAGATGTTAGCTCCCAAGCATACCAGCAGAAATTCCCTTGGCAGCTGCATTACCCCCTAGAGCACAAGAACTGTTTCTTAACAGCCCTAAAAACTGCCTAGATGTCATGCCAAAATTAAGTGTTCCTGTTCACAGACTTCTCCTCCCAAATGAAAGAGGCCATCAAGATGGGACAAAAGTCAAGGTGACCCTGGCTGCTGCTCATGAGTCAGGTCAGTGCTTAGTGCAGCAGCAGCCTTTATGGCATTCCCCTAAGCCCAAGCTACCAGGAGTCTTGGAGTGGAATTGAAGGACTGGGTGCACGTCCTTCCTATCATGCCAGAAGGAAACACCATCATAGGCTGATAAGGTCAGCCAAACCTCTGGATCTAGCTTCAGGTTCCTGTGGGATGTGATACGTAAGTAGCAGTCAAGTACAACATTCCTTGTTTTCCTAGAGTGGACATACGGGGGAATGTTTGGTTCAGCCAGTCGAAAACTTCCTGTTTCCTCCTGGCTGGGACATACTTCCTTTGCATGTGACAAGAGGTGGGTGTGACCTTACCTGTCCAGGTAACAAAAGGGACAAGACACACAGCACTCTTTCTCTCTTTGACTTCCTCCACCATTGGAGCAGCTTTATAGCTAGAGATGGTCTGTTGGCTTCCAGCCAACAGAGGACACTGGGATTATCCCCATATGGGATAGATTCACATGTATATACTTTGTAACTAAGTCTTCCTTTGGGGATCCAACTGTGAACTGATGTAAGTAAACTACTTTCATATACTTTGCACAAGAATGTGGCGTGTTTATTCTTTTAAGAGGGATATAAGGGGACTTACCAGGAACCTAATAGTGAGAGGCTTACACAAGCCTGCAACCAGCTACCCACTGTGCATTTAAAGTGGGAATGTGAAACTCTGCTAAGTAAAGAAACTTGCTGGTGCAAGTTAGGAAGAATATTAATAAACAATATATCCTCTCCTGCCTCCCTCAACATTCCCACAGTTCCTTGGCTATATGAATATGATGTGTGTGGGGGGGGGGGTTTCCATGGGGGAATCCTTCCCACAGGAAAGCAGCCACTCTTCAGTCTGGGTAGAAGTCTAACAGAGGGCACCAGGAGCAAATTGGGGTGACTGTAGGGGCAAGAAGCCCCACACTTGTCTAGAGATACCTACTTTCTGGTGGTACAGGTGGCTAAGAAGGTAGTGCCTGTTTCCTTTGGGGGTTTTGGGGGGTGGAGGCTAGTGGTAGCCCCAAAAGGAGCAGTTGGTGGCGTGACCTGCGAGACAGCAAACCCAGGGGATCAGTCACAAGTGTTGTAGTCATGAACAAACTAGGAATTAACCTTGCTTGGCTGTATTACCAGCATATCACCTTGGGTACATCATGACTGGAGTGTTTTTTTTGGTGTGTGTTTTTGCTTATTCTTTTTTGTCCTCATTTACTTTATTTTATTTTTATTTATTAAATTTGTATATTGCTTTTATTCCATAGATCTCAGGGTGGTTCAGAGCATAGGAATACAATACAGTGGTACCTCGGGTTAAGAACTTAATTCGTTCTGGAAGTCCGTTCTTAACCTGAGGTACCACTTTAGCTAATGGGGCCTCCCGCTGCCGCCGCGTCGCCGCCACGTGATTTCTGTTCTCATCCTGAATCAAAGTTCTTAACCTGAGGTACTATTTCTGGGTTAGCAGAGTCTGTAACCTCAAGCATCTGTAACCTGAAGCGTCTGCAACCCGAGGTACCACTGTACAAAAAATAACACAGGTTTAGTAGGTACAATTAAATGGAAGCAAATTGTCTGTGGTTTAGGTTGTTATTATTTTTACCCCCTGGCATATTTATTTCTTTATTTGGAAAATTGATGAACTGCGTGATCAAAAGGCAACTCCAATCAGTGTGCAAATAGGTTTATATAGATAAAGCACAGCTAAAATCCACAAACCAATTTTTAAAAATGTACAAGAAATATCATCATTTGAAAAGGAAGGTCGAACCAATAAAAGTTTTAAAACAAATACAGATAACTAAATCATTTGTCTGGACAGATTTTTCAGAAATGGAAAAGTTTTCAGCTGGTGTCTGAAATAAAGGAAAGGTGCCTGTGGTATGTCAATAGGAAGTGAGTTCCAGACCACAGTGAAGGAACAACTTCTCAAAAGTGGAATTTAGCAGGGGAATAATTTGTATTTTCTCTCTCCCTCAGACATGCAAATATATTGGGTTGCTTCCGTCAGGTTTCCTTGCTTGCCATTATTATTTGGCAGCAGAGTATCACCCTCCAAGGAGATATCATTGAGTTTAAGGTCTGGTCTAGTTCAGATCTTGGCAGTGAATTTCATATTAGAAAGCAAAAAATAAAATAAAATTAAGTACTTCTCAGTCCTGTGCATCCCCTCCTGATAATGGAGCACCTACTAGCTTCTTAATAGCTAAACCATTTTATGCTCTCAGCCTCCAGAAATCACGTTGGTGGCATTTATTTCCAAGGAAGTGCATTTGATATCAGAATACCAATCCTTCTTCCCTCAAAAATATTAATATAGGTAAAAATATAGGTGGCATGATGAGCTACTGTAAGCACCTTTCAGTGTTCTGTTAGTCTGTTGATCAGGTGACAAGTATATGGAAGATGAGATTGTTTGGAGTAATATCTGAAGTAGCAGCTGAATGTGGAGGAATATGAAAATGCTGAGAAATATGAACATTTCTGATGGAGTATTTACAAGAAGGAGGGGGGAAATGCAGGAATATCAAAATCAGGGCTTGATGTGCCAATAAAAAAAATCATAAAAAGGTTCCTAATGCAACCACTGTATATTAATCATTTCAAAGAAGACAGTCCAAGATGTACGATAGCTATAGTGGCGACTGTACTTGTATATTCAGTTAAGATACAGGCTCGGGAAGGAGATTGATATTAAATCTTCAGGCAAGCAGGCACATGCTTTCGCAGAAAGTTCCTTGTGTCCTTCCCCTTTAGCTAGGGATGAAATGTGTTCTAAAGACAGAGGGATGGTGTATTCCAGGAATTTGTTTCTCTCTCTCTCTCTCTCTCTCTCTCTCCCCCCCCCCCCCCCAGATCTGAAGCTCTTTAGGATTCTTTAAGAAATTTCTGTTGGTGAGGTGAAAGACTCCTTCTAAGACCAAATTAGATGGAGAGGAACAGCCTGCACAGCTAGTTCCCCTTGTACCTTCCATTTCCCTTAAAGAAGGCACGTGTTGTGGTGAGACCTGGCAAACAAACCCTGTGTTGTGGGTGGATTCAATTGAATAGCCACAACACCCAATTGGTGGGTTCCTTGATGCTGGGTTTAATCAGGCCAATGGGACGTAAGCTAAATGGATCAAGGGACCTATATATACCTATGCACGTGACCCAGAGCTTCCTCTTTCAGCGTGTGCATTCGGAACACCCGCCCACCTCTCCCAACTTTTAGGGCTTTGCGTTTGACCTTGCTATGCCGTCGTGTGTCATCTGTCGTTGGGACAGGGGCACGGCAGGAATTTTCCCCACTTGGCTGATTGGCTGGTGCCATTGGGGTTTCGCCTTCCATGTAGCAAATCGTCACAACTTGTAAGGTTGTGGATAGGCTCTGGTTCAGGTGATAGGCATGGGAGAACGCTCTCACCATCCCTATGTGAAGGGTATTCCGTTAAAGGAATCCAGGGACTCGATGGTTTGATCAACCCCTGAGAGGGGGTTGTGCCCGTGCCTGAGTCCAGGGGGACATTTGGGTGGTGGAGATATCCTGTTCCCGGCTTTCCGCTTATCCAGGTGTTCACCCTTGGCTGACCTATGCTGGTGCCCTGGGTCAGCGCTACCTGCATGGCAGGGAGCTAGTCGAACCAGAGCCTATGCAACCACTCACTTGCTGTAATCAATAAAGTTGTGGCCTAAATTCTGCCAAAAACCAAACCAAAATTTGAGTCTTGTGTGAATGACCTCTCACACCCAAAGCCCTATAACATGTGAGGGGAGCCTTTGACCCTCAGATGTTGACCCTCATAATCATATTGGCCATGCAACTGGGGTTGATGAGGGTTATAATTCGGAAACATATGAGGGCCAAAGGTTCCTCATATCTGCCCTAGAACTGGGGCAAGTGTAAACAACATGGTGTCCTCCAGATGTTGATAGAATCCAATTCCCTTCAGTTCTAGTCAGCATGGCCAATGGCAAGGGATGACTGAAGATGGAGCCCAACAACATCTGGAAGGCATTAGATAACCCTGCCATAGGTCAACAAGCTTGAAACACTCTTATGAACTGATGATACAGCAACCTTCATTCTTCATCATATAACTTACTGGAAAATGTATATATCGGGGAACAGTTTGACATTAGGAAAGGTTGCCTGCCTTTTGCCAGAGGCAATCCCTTTTTCGTTAATGACCTTGAAAAACTTTGCAGTATGCTCTGATCAGACAGAAAGGCTTTACCTTCAAAGATCCAATAAATGTTGAGCACATGTGCATGAGATCTATGGATCAAGGGCAGGATCACCAGCAAAGAAAATAACGTCTTTTCATCTTCTGAAAAGAATAGGGAAAGGTGGCTTGCAGGATGCCTGTGTGAAACCACAAAAACCTACTGCTAATGGAGCAGCAAGCATGGGGTTTAATGATTAATTTAAATAGATTGTGGAGTCTGCTTAGCATCTGGTAGCCTGACATGACCACCAAATCTTAATAAGCCCTGGCTGAGAAGAGGCAATTTGTGAGATAAGTAGGAGAGTCTCCTTGCTTTCCCATAGTGCTCTACACTACCACCTGGTGGCCAAAAAATAAAGAACTGTCGGCAGGGGGAGGGAGTTGATGATTGTCATACTCTCTCCTCTGCCCACCCTCTTCAAGATGTCAGCCACAGTTATGAGGACAGGAGCTCAGGGCTCTGGTGACAGGATTCTGATGCAGGGATTAAACATAAATGCAGCTTGCAGGGGTTAAGCACATATGCTTTTTGTCCTGATTTTGAAAGAGGACTGAATGGAGGAAGTTGGCTCCTGAACTTTTTATAGCTGTGCACAAGAGGACAGGAGGATTCATATTCAGTTTGAAGCTCTTAGTTCTTTACCTCACAGACAAGGAATTGAAATAGACTTCTTCCTTTTAATTTAGGACTGTTCCTGAAGATGCTTGCCTTGTCAATTTGGCCAAGCATTTTGATTATTCTTTACCAACAAAACGTTCTTTGATTTCTAAGTTGCGCATTAAGTTCATAAGAGTGACTTATTTTCATACAAGTTAACCTGTTGAAACACATGAAATATGCCTGCAACAAGTATCTCCTACAGGACCACTCCTGAAGAACCACTTTTCCTTTATTTCAGTAACCCAGATTTCTGTGGCAGTGATACTTCTACCCCTTACCCCAGCCCCAATCCCATTTGGTCTGAACATAACAAAATACCTTTGACACATGCTATTTTTAATAAATTGCAAGTATCGGTTTGACTTACAAGAACAAAGTGAAGCAAATGAGAGAAAGAACCAATCTTTATAAATGTCTAACGTCCACAAAATTACACACACACACACACACACACACACACACACACACACACACACACACACACAGTATGCCATGGCCTAATCTGACTAAACATCCCTTTAAAATTAGGCTTCCAAAAAAAGAGGAGGGGGAACCTCTTAATCCTTTAATGCTCGAGTAGCAAAGCACCACATTTTCAGAAAGTCTCTGCTTCTGTGCAAGTGACTTAAATTAAGTGGCCAGATATTCAAAAGCAATCAGTTCCCAGGAAATCTCACAATTTTTGTGCAATCATTTCCTTTCCTCTTTTTTGTGTGTCCTTCCTTAAAAAATAGGTAAACTCCAGAAAGTGAATGTCATTCAGAAACTGCCAAATTTTCTTGACTGCCTTATTTATTTAAAGTGTGCGGAGCAGGTGTACAAGTGTTGTTCCCCCTCCTGCTGCTCTGCCTTCTTGCTGGCTGCCTGCTGGTACCTTTCTTGCCACTTAGGTATTTATTTCTACAATGCATAATTTAAATTAACAATACAAAAAGGGGAGGAATTGCATTACATTCTTAAAACTTTTCCAGGTTTCTTCTCTTATGGCTGATTTATTTGATAAAACAGGCTATCATTCATAAGTGGAAAAAATAAAAAAATGAAAGGACAGAAGCACAAAACTACATAAGATTTACATTTTTTTAAATGTTATGACAGAGAAAAAGTGTAGCATAGATGTAATGCCTTTTCTACACTAGTAATATGTCCATTTAAGTTGCATTTAAGCAGGATTGCTCATCTCTACATTCACATGCTCAAGGTTCTTTAATAATCTAGCATTTCGTTTAGAGTGTGCCTTCCTGTGAATCTTGGCTTTAATTACACAAATACAAGATGGGGGACACCTGGCTTGAGAGCAGTACATGTGAAAGGGATCTAGGAGTCTTGGTTGACCACAAACTTGACATGAGCCAACAATGTGACGCGGCAGCTAAAAAAGCCAATGCAATTCTGGGCCTCATCAATAGGAGTATAGCATCTAGATCAAGGGAAGTAATAGTGCCACTGTATTCTGCTCTGGTCAGACCTCACCTGGAGTACTGTGTCCAGTTCTGGGCACCACAGTTCAAGAAGGACACTGACAAACTCGAACGTGTCCAGAGGAGGGCAACCAAAATGGTCAAAGGCCTGGAAACGATGCCTTATGAGGAACGGCTAAGGGAGCTGGGCATGTTTAGCCTGGAGAAGAGGAGGTTACGGGGTGATATGATAGCCATGTACAAATATATAAAAGGATGTCACATAGAGGAGGGAGAAAGGCTGTTTTCTGCTGCTCCAGAGAAGCGGACACGGAGCAATGGATCCAAACTACAAGAAAGAAGATTCCACCTAAACATTAGGAAGAACTTCCTGACAGTAAGAGCTGTTCGACAGTGGAATTTGCTGCCAAGGAGTGTGGTGGAGTCTCCTTCTTTGGAGGTCTTTAAGCAGAGGCTTGACAACCATATGTCAGGAGTGCTCTGATGGTGTTTCCTGCTTGGCAGGGGGTTGGACTCGATGGCCCTTGTGGTCTCTTCCAACTCTATGATTCTATGATTCTATGATTCTATGATTCTAGGACATTTCTGCTTCTGTAAGTTGCATGGGGGTGGGAACCTCAGAACTTAAGCCAAAAGCAGCTCTTCAAGGCCAAAGGAGTGCTCATGGGAGTAGTTGGGTGCAGGGATACCAAAGAAGGATGCCAGAAACACCAGAGTGATCCATTCTAGTGCGTTATTAAAACAAATCTGCCTACCAGGTCTCCCAGCCTTTACAGATGCAGGATGGACACTGCAGCAAGGAGATGGCTTTTCTGCACCCAAGCAAACTTCCATACATTCTTTATACAGACAGCAGCATACATCACTTGGGTCGGGACTTCCCATCGCTTCACCTGACCAGAGGAGGGCATAGGTAGCAAATACCCAAGTCTTACAGACAGCTTCTCTTTCTGGGCTCAGAGCCCAGCACCCAACGCCCACAGATAGGCATAACACAAAAGTAAGCTGATTAGCTTATATATCAAAGCAAGTGAATATAATATATGAGCTCATTGCTACAACAACTACCAATTAATTGCGGGGTTATCTTGATTACCAAAATAGCATAAGTAGAGCTTGCAGAACAGTTCACCTTTCGGGCAACACACAAGCCTCTCTGTCTGGTTCTCAGAACAGTCCACATACCACAGTTACTCACCCATTCATGACCCTGTTTTGCATCCTACTTGAGTGTTTTCCCCTGGCTGAAATGTGCCTTTGAACTCTGAGGAGACCTCTTCCTTGCCTGTTTGAAGGATAGCGTATGGGAAGAAGCTAGTCTGCTGTACAATGGTGGAATTTGTGTCCATTGCTCTGCTTACTTTTGACTCTGGCACAACTCACCATTGGCATGTGACTCTCGGAAGGGATTGATCGATTGATTGAATTTATATACCGACCTGTACCTGGAGTCTCAGGGTGGTTCACAGAAAAGATCACAATATATAAAATCAAAATAAAAACAATAACCCAATAACACCCCCCCCAAAAGAGCCACATTTTAAATGGGAATAGGATGTCAATCAGGTCAACCAAAGGCCTGGTTCAAAGGGAATGTTTTTGCCTGGTGCCTAAAGGTGTATAATGAAAGCAGCAGGTGAACTTCCCTGGGGAGAGCATTCCACAGATGGGGAGCCAATGCAGAGAAGACCTGTTCTCGTGTTGCCACCCTCTGGACCTCTTGAGGAGGAGACACACAAAGAAGGGCTTCAGAAAATGATCTTAGGGTCTGGGTAGGTTCATATAAAAAAGGTAAAGGTACCCCTGCCCATACGGGCCAGTTGGCCATAAATGAATGCGGGATATTTAGGGATTAACCACTAAACCCCTCTGAGGTACTGTAGCACGCTGAGGGGAATAGGGATCTCTAAACAACAAATCAGCACCCTTAATGAACTCCGGCTCCCAGAATTCTTTGGGGGAAGCCATTATGGTTTAAAGCGGTATCACAGTGCTTTTGATGTATGGATAGTGCCGGATTTATGTATAAGCTAAACAAGCTGTAGCTTAGGGCCCCACTCTCTTGGGGGCCCCCAAAAAATTTAAAGAAAAAAAAACCCCTGGATGTACATTTCCAAAATATAAGATAAAAAACAAATAAAATAAAATATAGCAGCAGTGTTTTGTGTTGTGTAGGCTTTTATGATGTAAGTAATGGGCCCTACCTGCTAGCCTGCTCCCTAAAATATCACTGGTTTGCTCATTTCTATATATAGGGTGCCTACATTCTCCATGGACTGGTTGCATGGCATGTATTTCACTATTAATATACTTCTTCTTAATTGTATTTCAGTTCAACGATTTGATAAAATACATATTTTGTTATGTGCAAATGGCTTTAGACACCTATTAGGTCCATAAATTACCATATAACGTATATTCAGCTCAAAAAAACAGTGACAGTTTGTTGTTGACAAAGGACAGCTGGACATATAAAGGGCCCCATTACCTTCAGTAGCTTAGGGCCTCATCAAACCTAAATACGGCCCTATGTATGGGACAAATGTGGCCTGAGTCTGTACATAACGTCTTGCTACAGCTAAATGACCATATAAAATTGACCCTCCTGATCAATTTGCAGGTTCCGCCACTCCCTGGGTGAAGAAGGGATGTCCTTGCACAACTGTTCCCATCCTTCCCATTTGCATAAGAGACAACCGTGGCCATTGCAATGATATAAAATCAAGGTCTGCTCTTTTTTTATTGCTTTTGGTCACAGCAAATTAGCTATTACAAGTGCATTATGCTTTGAATCTTTTCTCTATTGCTTTGTGAACACCCCCCCCCCAACTTCCATCTCGTTTTTTTCTTCCTAAAAGGTATATTCAAGCCATCAAACGCGTAGAGTTCAAATATCGCCACAAAACTGCATTTGATGATAAAATATTTAATGTACAGTAATAAAAGCACAGAAGTGATTACCTAACTCTTTAGGTTAAACACGATCCACTTAAACAAATAGCTCGGGGTGGGGGAAAATAATTCCTCAACAGCTTTAGAATTGGAACATATATTCCCATTGGTTTGATTTATGGATGTTTAAATTAATTGCACAATCCCACAAATATGTGTTTAAAACAGTTAATGATGTAGATACATTTAAATAAATCTCAGATAAAAGGGACAATACCAGTCATGGGTAAAAAAAAAAACCTTAAAGCACAATGGGCCATCTACTCAACTCCATTAAACTTAATTGAAATACTCTGGCAAATTTCAAGGGGAGCAGGTATTAGCCCCATCTACAAAATGGGAATGATCAGGTATCCACAATGAAGCGAGCTATTAAGAAGCAAATGCCATCACAGAGACGCCTGGCTATATGGGATTCATCTTAATGAGAATGGCGCCACATAGCAGAGGAATAGCAGCCCATGTGCTTCAGGAGTGCATCTCTCCCAATGGCCGGGTTCATCCTGCTCTTATGGAAATCAACACGCATTAAGACTCCATGCCTTTAAGCATTTATTCTCTCATACTGAACTTTATTAATCACATATGCCGTCAGTTGATCTCTCCCAATTTTCTGCACCTGAGGCAGGATCTGGCCTCGGGTGTTTGCAGATTATTCGCAAGAGTGCATGACCCCCCAAACCTCTTTGTGCCTTACTAGTGCGGGACCCTTCCACAGAATAGAGAATGGTGGCAAATGCAACTAAGGACAGAGAGTTGCTGTGTTCAACACCAGCGGAAGCTGTAATAACTGTCAAGCTCCTATGCTCAGGACTGTAAGAATTTGTCATGGCAAAGCCTATAGTCGCTATACCCTTATCAGAGGAGAGCAGCAGCTGAGTTCCCAATCATTATAATTATTTTATTATTTAAACAATACTTAATAAATCAGTCTCAATGTGATATGCAAAATATAACAAGAAGAAGAGAAGAACAAAAAAGTTTTAAAAAACAGCATGGGAAAGAGCATAATATGACATTATTATTGAAGTGTACCTGGGTTCCCACGAAACGAGACACAATGATAACAGCAAGAACCTTTATTGAACTAACAGAACTGGACAACAGGGGCAAAGCAACTGCTTATATACATTTCTGAAGGCCTGGGCCACTCCCACTCTCAACGTGATTGGCTGTCTGAACTCCCAAGCTGCGAATCTTAACTCAGAGTTTAAGAGCCAATGGCAGTAGCCCAAAACCTGAAATGTTCTCTGATTGGATATCATGTATCGAATCAGAACACAGGGGCTCAGAATCCTTTGCTCAGGCTCAGGCAAACACAGACCACTGAATACATATGTACAAAATGGACACCCATGGCTAGTCATCCAGCAGAGAAAGATTGCTGGAATAAAAAGGCCTTCAGTAGTTGGGCTCCCCGATGATGTTTTTCTAATGGAGGAAATCAAAACTACCAATCTCCTGCACTCCAGTTTGGCCAAAATAAGAAAGAAAAGAAAGAAAACCAGACAGGAAGACCCTGAATATTCTCTAAGCCCTGCTTCTCCCCCCTCCATATAGTGGGATGCTTGTATTAGTTAAACTTAGCAAGAGAATGGGTGCAAAACACTTTGAACAAAGTGCTATACAAATTCTGCAGTGTTATAATTCGCAGATAAGCATCATGCCAGGAAAGAAACATTAATAATCCATTCACAACCATTCAGATGCCAGCCCCTGCACACACACACATACACACACACTTTACAAGTGCACCATATTTTTGGTTTCTTCAACTTGCAGTTGCAATCTGTCCTCCTTGACATAATTTACACATTTACACATTTTTGCAGAGCAAAGCATGGCCGCACCGGGTTGCTTATTCCCCCCACCCCCTCTTTCTTTCTCCTTTATAAAAAAATTCCAAGAAACATAAGCACACCCAGGAGACTCGGCGCACGAGATTAGCAAAGCATATGATCGAGTTTTGCCAATATGATATCAAAGGCACACGTTTGATTTGAAGTTGTGTCAAAATGTACCTGCTGCTCTTCTTTTGAAAATGGAAATGTGCTGATGTGTTAGCCTCTCCTAACACACACGAGATTTGCAATGCAGTGAATCGTCAGGGCAGACCATTGGCCATTATTAAGCATGCTGTCTCACTGCTAGATTCTCAAAACTGTTGAACTGCATATCACCCAATACAATCAAATTTCCCCGCTTACCAAAGGAAGTGTAAAATCAGAATTACCCAAAATTTGAAACAATTGTTGTAGGCTTTGAATCTCTCACTTTAACAGGATTCCTTCACTCAGTCTTTAGTTTCAGCCTTGCTATTCTGGATAAATAAATATAATTTTTTAAAAAATGTATGTACCATTTTCATCTGCTAAAAACTTTTTTTTTTTGCTTACTCAGACACGTAGTTTTATTATATACAGTATATTTGTTTTTTAAAAGGTTGGTTTTATTTGTATCTTTATTGTTTTATTATGTCTACTCTTTTCAAAGTCTGCTAGTTTTGAAATGAATATTTTTTTACCATTTTATGTCAACCGTTTTTAGATGGTTGTGGTGGTGATTACGTAAGCAGTATATAAATCTTACTTAAGGAAAATAAATCAGTCTCAAGCTAAGCAGCTCTGGGTCTGGTCCACGCTTGGATGTGAGATCAACCCTCAAAGACACCAACTTGCATTCCATGTTGGAAGAAAGGAGGACTATAAAGTTATAGAGACAGCAGTGGGGCTTGCTGATCAGAAGGTCGGTGGTTCGAATCCCTGTGGCGGGGTGAGCTCCCATTGCTCTGTACTAGCTCCTGCCAACTGGGCACCAGTGCAAATAGATATATAGGTGCCGCTGCAGCAGTTTACACACTAAACTGCTTCTGGCACTCTGGTTTCCATCACGGTGTCCCGTTGCACCAGAAGCAGTTTAGTCAAGCTGGTCACATGACCCAGAAAGCTGTCTGTGGACAAACGCCAGCTCCCTCGGCCTGCGAGATTAGCGCTGCACCCCATAGTCACCTTTGACTGGAACTTGGATGGTTTTAAAGAGGGTTAGACAAATTCAAGGAGGGGAAGGCTATCAGTGACTGCTATCCATGATGTCTTTGTTCTATCTCCTCTGTCTGTACAGCAGTTCCTGGGAAACACAGGTGGGCAGAGTGCTGTTTCTTTCAGGTCCAGCTTGCAGGCTTCCAACAGACATTTACTTGCCCTCTTTGAGAACAAGAAGTTGGACTAGATGTTCTAATGTTCATAGAACCATAGAATTGTAGAGTTGGAAGGGAACATGAGGAACACCAGGTCCAACTCCCTGCAACACAGGAATCTTTTTGCCCAGAATGGGGCTCGAACCCACAGCCCTGAGATTAAATGACTCATACTCTACTGCCTGAGCTGTCACAGAGGTTGACTTATATACACAACCACCGATTCTACTGTAATAGATTTCTGAGTGTCTGCCTATTCCTGCTTCCAAATTTCCATTGCCAGATCAGAGCAAATTTGCCTTAGCCCCTGAACAAAATTCCTAACCATCAAAGGCCTTTGAATTCTCCAGCTAATCGTTGCTTTATTGAGTTACCTTGCCAGTCCTGTTATTTCTTTTAAATAGAGATTTAATGTGCATGAACTGGAGGGGAATGAAAGGTGATCGCAACAGTGAAGGACAAATCAATAGAAGACCCTCCGTGCTCTTCTTGGCTATGTGTGCGGGTCAAACAAAAATGAGCAGAAATGTCTTCAAGGTCCTCGCAAGCAATTACTTTAATACAGATGATAATTAAATTCGCATGATATTAAATGTAGATTATTAATTTTTAAAGAAATTAAATAGACGTATCACAGGGACAAATTAGAGCTACCTGGCCTAAGCAATGATTTTAGTCACTGTAATTTGAAGGAACTACAGAAAACGCCATTGGCTTAAAGCGTTAAAAATCAATCAGTATGAGAACACCCTTAGGGAGAATACATACAATATATTTTGGAAAGTTATTTGTCCGTTTGGACACCTCTGAAGATATCGCAGCAAATTTTTGTGAGATAGTTCTTTGTGCCACTGAACTCAGTGGAACTTACCTCTGAGGGTTGGAGGCATGGTTTGGAGGCTGCTGTTTTTAGGCTGTTATCCTCCCTTCATTCAGAATTTCTGCTTCTGTGTTTAATTAAAGCTGTGAGGGGGAAGCAATGATGATGCAATAGGTCCACCCACATTGCCTTCGATGTTTAAGAAGGTGCCTGATCGGCATTGACCTGTGAAAGGCCTTTATCAATGGTGGTTCCCCATTTGTGGATTGCTGTCACTGGTGGGATATATCTGTTTCCTTCATTATTAACTTTTAGGAAGAACTTTACCTGTGCACTGAGGCTTTGAATGACTGAAATATAATGTTTCTTGCGAGGCTGAATTTATTAACAGTGAGCGGATGTGACTGTTTTACATGTTATACTGTTCTCACATATTTTTAGATGTTCTTGGTGCATTTAGAAGTTTCTAATTTTATTTTTAAATTTTTAACAGTATTGCTTTATCACTTTGGCACTTACTGCCCCGGACAACTTTGTGAGGAAGAGTTGGATAGCAATTTAATAAACAAAAGAATAAATACAAATAACCCGCAGGTGAAGGGGACAACGAGGCTGGGCACATGAGATCTGTCTACCCAATGGTCTTCTCACTGATCTCCACAAGTTGAGGGGGGAAACTTTTGAATTTGGGAGTTTTCAATGCATGTGTAAGTTTCCCGTATCTTTTAGAACCACACACAAAAAATCAGGTTTCTAAAATGCAGGGAGAGCCTACACAGGTAGAAAAATCTGCCAGCTGCAGGGGTTATTCCCACAACTTTTGGAGGGTGGGAGGTGTCAATGGGGGGGGGATTGGACCTTTCACTCTCATTCTTACTAACCTCTCTTAGGCATTGATTAAAAATAACCCCTTAAATAGAGCATGAGTTTTGGGGGTTGGTTGTTGTTAAAAGCAGCAGCTAAGGATCTAGGAAGGCATTGTATTCCGCCCCACTGTGTTCGTCACATGCAGTCCTGCTTCCATTCTGCTGCAGTTCACCTTCTGCCAAAAACCTACATGATTCGTTTCACTGTCCATTGTGCTGAAATGACACAATTTATGTAATTTACACAACTAATTAAATAAATTACAAACATTACGTATGTGAAGTTGTTGTTAACATTACTCCACCCCTTTCATTCTGATGCAAAGGAAGCACAATGCAAATCAAATATGCATTTTTTGCAGACCAAAAGCAACAACAACCATGAATACTGAAAATATTTACTGGATTGATTTCCATTCCGGACATGGGACGAATAAGCAGACATTGGCCATTTCCGCTCCCATTTCCGCTTTCATTAGAATTCTCTGATATCCCTACAAGTGACAAATAATTCCTAATCTCCCCCTCTTTTTTACATCCTATAGCAGACTATGATGTGCCAGGGGGAATGCCTTCCCCTCTGCACACAAAAGGCAGAAAATCTCCCAGCTCCACAAAAGCAACCATCTGGGGAGGGGGAAGCTAAATGTGCTGTATGTGGGATGGCACATTTTTGTTATTAAAATATTACAGCAGAAAATCCTTAAAATACATTTGTGTGTGAACTACAGCATTCATTAATTAAGGCCATTAATTAAGCAAAAGCAAACTGTAGCCGTCTAAATTTGTCGCTGCCTTTCCAAAGAAAAACTCAGACAGATGACAAAGCCACAATTTTCGGGATGTTAACGGTGTTTAGGGTTCTATTATTTATCCATGGGACTAGCAAACCTCATGAGCTTTGTAGGCAATTACAAAAAGAAAAAGGAAAGAGAAAGACTCTCTTTTGTTCTACATGAAGTTTACCCCCTAGAGAATTAAGCGATCCTCACATCCCCCACTCTTGCACTATCAGGCAAGAAGTGTGGGGTAGGAATGCCAGCACAACTTTCACAATTTTTCATTACAGCTATTTTTTCCCCCTGTTACAAAATGTCCTTGTCAGAAAAACCTCCTGATAATTAACCCACTGTATTTAGATAGTCTTTCTGCATCGACTTTGAGAAAATGGCTGATATTGCCATGAATGTCGGGAATCAGAGACTGTCTATATGGGGTGGTGGTTTTCTACATCATTCAGATTTATATATTTTTGTAAACTGCTTTGGGTTTGTGTGTGTGTGTGTGTGTGTGTTTACACACAAGCAGTGTATAAATTTCATGAGATAGATAAATAAATAAATTGACTGCACTGGTGTTCAAATTACAAGAAGATTTGCAGCCTCCAGAAGGATGGTTGCCTGCCTTCACATCTATGACATGTTCTGCACCCATAGAAGACTTCTAGCTGAGCTTTCCAATGAAGGATAAGCAAATCTAGCAGGCAACAAAGGACTAAAATGATATTATTCCTTTGGGATTCCAGTATGGCCACTTTCATTCCATCACCCACCCACCCACCCTGGTATTTCCAAATTCCTGGTTTCTGTTCAAACCACTCCGAACTGAAATAGTCGAACCACTAATGCAATAAAAGGAAAGGAAAGAAGTGACAATATATGGAATTTAATTTACCCTTGCTCTGGATGCTTATAGGTGTAGAATATCAGTTGGTCAGCATGAAAAGCCTGGCAGATATTTCCCTATCTGCATGTTAAAGAAACTGCAGTGGCTGGTGGAAGGCAAAATAAATAAACATTTTTCAAGAATGACAAATAGAGTGAATTATTGGAAATATGAAAGGCGCTGAAACCGGGCCTGGGCAGTTGCTTCCTCTTATGCTACCTAATTGGGTTTCCGACGCTTGTATAGTCATTCAAACTGGATAGTTGTTTGCTGGTTCATTCAGGTCTCTTCCCAATTAAAGCGGGCCTTTTAACAGGTCTGTGCGATAAGGTGCACATTTCTGAAGCACTCCATTCCGCTTTGTCTGTACTTCATCAGATTAACATTAGGGCGTGAAATCTCCAAGACAATATAAATGAGATCAATAAACAGTGCAATCAATCTCAGCTAGTTTTAAGTGTCCACAGAGGTATTTAATGGGACTTGGTGCAGCCTGACACTCTCACGCCGACCCGAGGACAGAGAAATGAAAAGAAGACATAGGCACACACAAGCTTATGCCACAGTAGCAGAGCACATGCTTTGCACAATGAACTTTGCACAGATCCTGAGCCCTTCATGTTCAGGGATGGGGAATCGTCTTCAGCCAATGGGCCATCACAAGAAGATAAGCAGAGTCACAGCCGTCTTTAGCATATGCGGCGCCGGGGTGCAAAAAACTGCCCAGCACCCCCATTGGGGGGGCAGGCCAAGGTTGTTGAACTTTTTTTAGGGGGGGCTGCTCAGAGTGGTTGAGCTTTTTTTTGGGGGGGGGGCGCAACTCTCTCCCATACTGCTGTGGATGGAGGGAGGAGAGCAGTCCTTGCAGAGGCTTGGGAGGGAAGCTGTGTGCCCGCCAGCCATAATGCTGTATTGTTTTTAACACTTGATTGGAAGCCGCCCAGAGTGGCTGGGGAAACTCAGCCAGATGGGCGGGGTATAAAAAATAAATTATTATTATTATTATATGGTTGGCGGGCACACAACTCCCTCCCATGCCGCTGCGGGAGGAGAGCAATTCCCACATGGGCTTGGAGGGAAGCTGCATGCTTCGTGTGAGCAGCATGCATGCGCTGGGTAGGCCTCTCGATGGCCCACCGATCCCAGGTGCGCAGGAGGGCGGAGCCAGCCAGCTGCCTCAGCACCCACAGCAGAAAAGCCTGTGGCACTCCGAATGGCTCTGTTCCGCTTGGCAGCGGCTGTCAGCTGGCCTGGCTCTTCAATCCTCAGACTCCAAATCTCGGCCCAAAACTCTCGACCTGACACCCCTGAGAGTCTGGCGCCCGGGTGCCCCACACCCCTAGCACCTATGGGTAAGCCGGCCCTGAGAAGAGTCCTGCTGGACCAGGCCAATGACCATCTTGACCAGTATCCTGTTCTCACAGTGGTCAACCAGATGTCAGTGGGAAACCATAACATAGCACCTGAGCACTCTCTCCTCCAACTCCATGGCCCATTTTGATAGGGGAACAAGGCCCCATACCTGTCAATTACATGACAGGTGAGGGGAGTGAGACTTTGCGCTGACCATCAATCAATGGTTTCTTCCACCTGTCTTGTCCCACCCTCCAGCCCAAGGAGCCTTCAGAATGAAGCTGCTGCCTCGGGCATTGATGAACTGAATGGAAGACTATGAGTCATGAGGGTAGGGAGAGTGTGTGAGTGGATTCAAAAGTGCTTAGTTTGTTTTTGGTTGATAGTTTGTTAATGTTGTTAATATTGCTTGGTGGATTATGAGTGATGTAGTGGTCTGTGAATCTTATAATCTTGTACAATGGTTTTGCTGTTTAGCTTATTTTTTTAGTTGTTTTGCTAATATTTATTTATTTATTTATTTATTTATTTATTTATTTATTCATTCATTCATTCATTCATTCATTCCCTGCCTATCTGGTTGGGTTTGCAATACATTGAATCTTCAGTCATTAAAAACTTTGGGCTGCCTTCAGATGTCTTCTAAACGTCAGATAGTTGTTTATTTCTTTGACATCTGATGGAAGTGTTTTAATAGCGTTTTATGATTTGCAATTGTTTTAATGGTGCTTTGTTAATCATTCCATATTATCTATGTTGTGTTTGTGATGTTCCATTGTGTTATTGTTATTTATCGGTTGTGAGCTGCTTTGAGTGAAAAGCGGCGTAGAAATATGATAAATGCCAAGAAAACATATCACCGCAATATCAGGTCAAGCATTTTCCTTTACATGCACAGTGTGAAATCAACCCAAATGGGCAAACATACTGGGAGTTGCAGGCAATGCTGATCAGCTGATTGGTAGTGCCAGTACAAACCTTGCTTTTGCTAGAAAGCAGTATTTTCATCTGCCCCACACCTGTCAGGTGGTGGGCACAGAATGGGGGAAATGGCCAAATTTGGACCCTTGCTAGGACCATGGACCAAAGGTTCCTCGATTCTAGTCTAAATTAATTAGCAATGGCAACGCATGTGATTTACCAGTGAGCTATAGTTCCTTGCTAAGGAGCATAGCAAAATAGGGAGGTGCCGTATACTGACTCAGGCATAGGCAAACTCGGCCCTCCAGATGTTTGGGGACTACAACTTCCATCATCCCTAGCTAACAGGACCAGTGGTCAGGGATGATGGGAGTTGTAGTCCCAAATCATCTGGAGGGCCGAGTTTGCCTATGCCTGTACTAACTCATACAATTGGTCTATTCAGCTCAATATTATTTACCCTGATTGGCACCAGCTTTCCAGGGTTTCGGACCAGGAGTTTTTCCCAGAACATGAGTTAGTTACTCATCCTTATTTGCAAAAATGCCATGGAAGTATATATTGCAATTGCAAATTGCTTGCAACAACCTTTGACAAGGAAAAGCAACAATTAGGATTTCACAGAAGTTTCTCTCTCTCTCTCTTTTTCTTTTGAGAAAGGAGAAAAGTGAACTTTTCACATTGCGCACATTTTCAGTGGCACCACATTGGCACACAAGTTAGTAAGTTTGCTGAAGTCCTCTGCCAGTACGCCTTGTGTGGTTTTAGTGCCTTCTGAACTGCCCTGGGAACTCACCCTCCCCGCAAGATCTCTTGCTCAGCCCTTTCATCTGTAACCTTTCCGCAAGTAAATGCTAATTGAAAAAGAAGAAACACCACTAATCTTGGAATTTAAATGCATTTAACAAAACCAATCTCAATCTAAATTGTTCTTTCGCCATTCCCTTTTCCCCAACAGATGTCAAGAAACTGCAATTCCTATTAAGAACACTTGACTGTTTACTCAGCAAGAGAACTCCAGGCTCCGGCTGCATCAATCTAAATGTGTTTCAAGACGTCAGACCTTGAAAAGTCATGACTGTTGCCTGGTTATTTTTAAAAAGAAATCTTTCCATAAAGGATTTGTGGAAGGTTTTCTTTCTTCTGTCTCCCCGGCTCCAATTGTCTGTGCCACCACCATATTTATTTTTGAATAGTGGAACCAACACTGATGTGTGTCTCATTTAGACATGGAGCATGCATTTCCTTCCACCATGTGATGAGCTATTTGTTGTTGTTGGTATTGTTCTGTTGTAATCTTGCTCTTCCGCCAAAGGATCCCATTGTGGGGTTTTAGCTGCACAACGACTGTGCAAGGTACATTAGGCTGAGTGACTCGACCAAGGCAACCGAGCGAGCTTCATGGTCGAGGAGGGATTTGAATCTCATATTCCCACTCGTCCAAGTCCAACGCAACAGCCACTGAAAGACATTGGCTCTCTTGTTAAGGCTGGCAATGTTACCAAAGAAGAGGATGGTTGGTGAATATTGTGTCATTTGACATAAGAACATAAGAGAAGAACTGGCTGGATCAAGCCAATGGCCCACCAGCATCCTGTTCTCACAGTGGCCCAGTAGATTCCTCTTGGAAACAAAAGCCCTCTCCCCTCCTGTGGCTTCCAGCAACTGGTATTCAGAAGCATTACTTCTGTGGCAGTATAAAAGGTAAAGGTAAAGGGACCCCTGACCATTAGGTCCAGTCATGACCGACTCTGGGGTTGCGGCGCTCATCTTGCTTTATTGGCTGAGGGAGCCAGTGTACAGCTTCTGGGTCATGTGGCCAGCATGACTAAGCCGCTTCTGGCGAACCAGAGCAGTGCATGGAAACGCCGTTTACCTTCCCGCCAGAGCGGTACCTATTTATCTACATGCACTTTGACGTGCTTTCAAACTGCTAGGTTGGCAGGAGCAGGCACCGAGCAACGGAAGCTCACCCCGTCACGTGGATTCAAACCGCCGACCTTCTAGCATAGTCATTATGGCTTGTAGCCAATGATGACCTTCTCCTCCAACAGAGGAATATCTGCATGCACAGTAATGACAGATGAATTCCCTTTGGTTCATTTCAGAACTGGTGTTCCTCAGTGTTGTGTTGTGTTGTGGTTTTTGCAGTGTGTGGAGGGGGGGGGGGACGGGATGAAACAACACCACACATTTGTTTTCCTTGAGTTCTTTTCTGGCTTGTAATGTCTTCATATCCACACCGATGGGGCCATATGCATATGCCTTGCCATTAAGGATGAGGGAGAAATTTAATGCAGTCCACATTTAAAGGTGAACATCCCTAATTCACAATTCCCAAAGCAATATGAAAACCGAAACACAACCATACTTTGAAATTCAACCTGTCCGAATTTTGCAATGTCCAGCCAAGTAAATGTGTACAAAAATGAAAATACCAGTGTAAAGTGCTCATAAATATCTATACAGTAGTGAAAACAGAATAGAAGGATGCATTATTTTAGGGAGAGTTGCTTAACAAAAATGTGGATAAATTTTCATTAGGACTTTAAAAAGAAATTGCAAACTGATGTGGAAATGTGGAGAAGTGAATTTGGAAAAAACCCAAATTGCCCAATTTGTCCATCCCTACCTATCCTACTGTGTGAAACAATGACATAGTACAACAAGTTTTTACAAAAGTCATGCCTCTGAGATAAAAGTAGCCATTTCTTCTATATTTTTAGGTGCTGACGATGAAAATGCAAACTTGGCTACTGATTCTCAGAGATCTGCAATAGTTTATTATATTCGTCACCTTAACCCAAATGGAGAAGATACTCACCAACTAAGAGGCTGTTGGGCTGCTTTCTTGGGTGGTCTGGTCATGTGGTTCATAGCTATCAGTGAGAGAAAATCCTTGTGTTTAAAGAAACATTGTCCCACAAAGAAGCTGGCATTGCACTTCACACAAACCCTCTTCTGAAATGTTTCCATGCATTCAATGGGCATAATGAGGGGCAGGGAGAGCTAAGCACCTTGGCCTTTCCTTCACTGTTGTTCTCTTGTAAGCATTCCCCACCCAACATCCCTGGGTGTTCACTGGAGGTCTGAAAGAGGATCTTAGGAGCTTACAGCTATATGCATAGACGTTCCTCTGTGCAACTGAGACCCTTGCATGATCAGGGTTACCAATTGCACGGAGGAGCCCATGTGTGGCTGCACCTAGGCTCTTTTTTCAGATATTCACTGAAATCAGTGGGGCACATCATTTTGGAACCAGCCCTGTTTCTCCACATTACATGTTCAATGAATGTGTGAAGGAGCACCTCTGAAGAGGGCTAAACTTTAACAGCCATCAATGAGATTTTCAGAAACAGTGAGGGATTTAACCTTAAAGAACTTTCTGGACATCCACCTAGAAAGAGGCTAGTTTGGGCACCAAGTTTCCTGGCTGCTCATGCTCTGAATTTCAGATTTAATTCTGAGCTGGAGGAGACCAGGTGGAGGGATATGTCCCTTGATTCATAATACAGCTGCATATAGCAAGATGGGGGGGAACTTTGTATTCGGGCCAGGTCATTCTGAACTCCGGGGACATCCTGTATAATGCGTACTTTCTGCAGAGGTGGAACATAGTAGATATCTGGTGTAGATAGAGATATGTATTCCCCTCCAAGGTACATTGTCTCACATACACAATGTAGTGCCAATTAGACTTGGATCCGGACTGTGATTTACAGAAACACTTTTTTGTTCTAATTGGGCAATTGAAGGCTGGCACCTAACAGGACCTATAAGGGCCTTATGAG
Source organism: Podarcis muralis (assembly GCF_964188315.1). Taxonomy (NCBI): domain Eukaryota; kingdom Metazoa; phylum Chordata; class Lepidosauria; order Squamata; family Lacertidae; genus Podarcis; species Podarcis muralis. The sequence continues at coordinate 19,382,908 of NC_135655.1, read as the reverse complement.
GAAAAGCTGTGGCTCAGGGACAGAGCATCTGCTTTGCATGTAGAAGGTTCCAGGCTGAAACCAAGGTAGGGTTGGGGATGTCTTTTGCCTGAAACCTTGGACAGCTGCTGCAGATCAGCATAGACAATACTAAGCCCTACCTGGAGATGATGATGATGGTGATGAGGATGATGACGACGACAGCAGCAGCAGCAGCAACAACAGCAACAATTTTATTATTAATACCCCACCCAGCCACTCTGGACAGCTTTCAGCACATCTAAAAACATAAGGAAATTGTTAGGATTCCTGCTCCGTGTTTGCAGTCATGAGATTGTTGTCTATCACATGGCGGTGTATGTTTTCATTCTACAGTGTGGGAAGTGACCGAGACAGGATGTTTGTGTTACTGTGTTCCGTGAAGTGGGACTATTGTCCTTTGCTTCTTTCTCTTTTTGCTGTCTGATGAGAAAGAGGAAGGAGCTAAGTCAGAATGCTCCAAGTGTATTATATGTAAATAAAGTAGAATAGCCAAGATGCTGAGCTATTGAGTCTGTTACCCAAACCACCAATACTCTGCAGGATCCGTAAATGTGCTGATGCTTCTTGGTATCAGTCCCTGTGATGTTTGGGCTGGAGAAAGCTTTTGAAGCTCCCGAACAGCTGACCAGGAGGGAGAGAATATGCCAGTCAGGGTCCTACACACGAGTAGGATGATCCTAACAGAAATGTCAGATATAAAAAACTTTCCAATACAGGACTGCCTTCAGATGTCTTCTAAAAGTTGTGTAGTTCTTTATCTACTTAACATCTGATGGGAGGGTGTTCCACTGCCAAAAAGGCCCTCTGCCTGGTTCAGAGATGCAGAGGATTGAACCTGAGGGCGTCTGCACGCTCCGCTACTGAGCTATGGCCTTTCCCCTTATCTTTGTTGCTCATTGTCCATCACCACCCTCTTGAGATAACAAAGGGCAACAAGAAGAAGGTGGAGTCTCTGTAAGGCCTCAGGGTTCTTGGTTTTGGACCCCCTGGCAGAGTGTGGGTAGATGCCCATTCATATTCAGTTCAGAAGCACGTCATGGCAACATTATTTTCACTGCAATGCTTTGATATCTTTGCTAGCCATCATTTGGCTGCTTTGTAACTTGTGTATTTATTTTGTCAAAGGTTGCATGGCTTTTCTCCCCACTTTTTTTTTTTTTTTAAGTTAGTTTACAGCTTATTAACTTAGATTGCCATGAATAGCTCCTGTGGGTTTTTCTGCTGAGACAAGGAGCAGGATAACGGATTTCTCAAGGCCAATCTGGAAGACTTTAAAACACATTAATGGCTATCAGTGAAGCAGCAGGAGGAAGAATGGGGTGCTTTTGTTTTGTTTTTAAACTGTCTTTGCTTCTTGAGCTTTTTATATGTTCATTCATTCATTCGCTCATTCATTCATACTGCTTCTTGGTTGCCGCTCCAGCCAATAAGTGATGTACAAAAATGTTTAAAAACCCAGATTACTTCAAAAGCATGGATCAGAAAGCACAACAACTTAAACAACTTAGCAGGGAGAAGAATACCATATTAACAGCGAGTATATCCAACACCAAGGGACGCGGTTTGGCGCTGTGGGTTCAACTACAGAGCCTAGACTTGCCGATCAGAAGGTCGGCAGTTCGAATCCCCATGACAGGGTGAGCTCCCGATGCTCGGTCCCAGCTCCTGCCAACCTAGCAGTTCGAAAGCACGTCAAAGTGCTTCCGGTGGGAAGGTAAACAGCATTTCTGTGCACTGCTCTGGTTCGCCAGAAACGGCTTAGTCATGCTGGCCACATGACCCGGAAGCTGGCTCCCTCGGCCAATAAAGCGAGATGAGCGCCGCAACCCCAGAGTCGGCCATGACTGGACCTAATGGTCAGGGGCCCCTTTACCTTTTTTATATCCAACACCAGCAGATGTCTGGGAGAAAAGAACATGGGGTGTTTTATTTTTAAGGTATTTATGCTGAAAGCCACCCAGAGAGGCCGAGACAACCCAGTCAGATGGGTGGGGTACAAATAATAATAATCATATCTATTATTATTATTATTATTATTATTATTATTATTATTATTATTAAATAGGCAGAAAAGAACCCTGAGCTCCTTGGAGGAGAGGTTGGATAGAAATGCAACAATAAATAAAAAAATGGGAGCAGGTGATACCATTTGATCCTTAACAACATAACAGAAGCCTAAAGGTAAAGGTAAAGGTAAAGGTAAAGGACCCCTGATAGTTAAGTCCAGTTGCAGATGACTCTGGGGTTGCGGTGCTCATCTCACTTTATTGGCCGAGGGAGCCGGCATACAGCTTCCGGGTTATGTGGCCAGCATGACTAAGCCACTTCTGGCGAACCAGAGCAGATGATTGGTTGCCTCCATGAGCGGGATCTAGCGATTGGGTGGCTGAATGGTGTCTGCTGCAAGGGCTGCGTTGTATTGGCTGCTGCTTTGTCAATTGGGCGGGTTATTTGTGGATGTGGCAAGGGCTGCTTTGGATTGGCTGCTGCTTTGTCAAATGGGCGGGTTATTAGTGAATGTGGCAAGGGCTGCTTTGGATTGGCTGACGTTTCGGCAATTTGGCTTGCGTCGCTTGTGATTGTTAGCATGTGCCAGTTGGGTGAGTGATATTTGGTTCAGCATTCCCCCCAAAATTGCTCATTTTCTTAAGTTTGAACCCCCAAAAATAGGGGGTGTCTAATACATGGGGGCGTCATATAGACGGAAAAGTACAGTATGTCTTGTTTTTGTGTTCTTAACTGCTTTTTATTTATCTTACCTTGAGATGGTGGTTAAGGAGGCGAGTCATTCATTAATGATTGCGATATTTATTTATTTATTTATTTATTTATTTATTTGTTGGTTGGTTGGTTGCATTTACAGTGGTACCTGGGGTTAAGAACTTAATTCGGTCTGGAGGTCCGTTCTTAACCTGAAACTGTTCTTAACCTGAGGTACCACTTTAGCTAATGGGGCCTCCTGCTGCCGCTGCACGATTTCTGTTCTCATCCTGAAGCAAAGTTCTTAACCCGAGGTACTATTTCTGGGTTAGCGGAGTCTGTAACCTGAAGCGTCTGTATCCTGAAGCATCTGTAACCCCAGGTACCACTGTATGTCCCCATTTTCCTCCAAGGACCTCAAGGCTTGGTTCCCTTCCCTCCGCATTTTGTCCTCACGATGACCCTGTGGGGTAGAGCCAGAGAGATAGCGATTGTCACAAGGTCACCCAATGCTGAGTGAGGATTTCAACGCTGGTCTCCCAGCTCCCAACACCCTAAGCACCCCGCGTAGCCCATTTTGAAGGATCCCCTATTTACTGGAGTGCGAAATGCTGCCGCAGATCCATTTTTCTTTTCTTTTCTTCTCTTCTTTTTCTCGCGGAGAAGTGTATGTGAAAAGCGGCTCAGAACTATGACAGAGGCTATGGTAATGGGACGGCGCAGTTTTCAGTGCCATTGGCATTTCAATAAGGGTGGAATTTGCCTTGAAAGAAGGACAGTGATCTTTTACACAAACAGCATCCTTTTTGTCCTGAGGCACACAAAATCCCCAAATCCCTAAAATATTTTATCTAAAGATAAGATAATTTCCCCCAGCCCAAGCTTTATGGGGAATATATATATATATATATATATATATATATATATATATATATGCTGGGAAAGTCCTGTTGCTCTGAGAGAAGGTAAATTAAAGGTTTCTATCTTATCTCTATTTCAATTAAATTTTTATTTTTGGTCCCTAGCAGTGCAGACAGTTGAAGTCTTGGATAGCAGGCGCATACTCATAGGTGTATGAAAAAGGAATCTTTCATGGTGGAGATGTATACATTTGATCTATGCAGCTTTTCATGCAGGGTATACATGACATTTAAATAAAAATGTGGAAATCTTGAGGGGGGTCCATCAGTGTGAATTCACTTGCTTCAGGGGTTTCATTTCCCCCCACCCCATATGTAATGACCCAATTTAGAAATCAGCAATCTGTCTGGCTTAAGTCTTTCACTTAGTGCCAGCTATAATCAGCTGTATGAAAAATTGCACAGCAGTTAGCTGTCGAGGGTTTGATCCAGTGCCCAAGGAAGACGAGAACGCTACTTCTTCTGAAACTAGCCACAGGAAATGGAGACTCCACAAGGAGAACCCCATATGGCCACGGCCTACTGCAAACATTTCTTGTTCATTTTAATGGGAATTCCGTAGGGAAACTCTCCCGGTGATGGTCCCAACAGGAGTGTATCAGCTCTGGATGGGTCTTAAATAGCAAGGCAAATCAGGGAGATGTGAGTCTGTCTCTGTCATCTTGAGGTAAAAGTGTGATTATCTATAAACCCTCCTGAGTTCGATCAGAGCCCCCCACATAGCTTCTTCTAGCTCTGACACTGCTCTTTTTGTCTCCGTCTGTATTTATAGCTCTATGTCTTTGTGTACTTCTGCGTTTCTCTAAGTCAAACCTATCCATTCTGAAGGAAATCAGCCCTGAGTGCTCACTGGAAGGACAGATCCTGAAGCTGAGACTCCAATACTTTGGCCACCTCATGAGAAGAGAAGACTGCCTGGAAAAGACCCTGATGTTGGGAAAGACTGAGGGCACAAGGAGAAGGGGACGACAGAGGACGAGATGGTTGGATAGTGTTCTCGAAGCTACCAGCATGAGTTTGACCAAACTGCGGGAGGCAGTGGAAGACAGGAGTGCCTGGCGTGCTCTGGTCCATGGGATCACGAAAAGTCAGACACGACTAAATGACTAAACAACAACAACAGTCATACATTGTAGTTCTATACTTCCATAGGCATTACATTTGCATACCTTCAAACATGTCCAGGTCAAAAACCGGGGTGTGTGTCTTCCGGGATGTTCTCCTGGGTGACCCACAGAAGATTGTGGCTCTGAATAAAGCACCTTTTCTGGGGTGAGATTGCGGTGCCCAAAATGGCTGCCATGCTCTCATGAGAAAAATGGCTCTGTCCAGGTTTCCCCAAGAACAGTTGAGAGGTATGCATTTGGGGTAACTTAAAATGGTGGCCAGCCAATATAGATGGAAGCTGAGCTCAACTCCTGTTGAAACGCAGCATGTATCCAGACCTAGAAAAATATCAAGGCCTAGAAACAACCCCATAATAATACTCATTTCAAAGAAGAAGCAGGCACCAGACGCCCCTAACATCATAGCTGTCAAGTGTCCCTTATTTCAAGGGACAGTCCCTTATTCCAGTGCCATGTCCCGCTGCTGTCCCTTATTGATGGATGTCCCTTAAATGTCCCTTAAATTATGTTCCTTAAATTTCAAAGGAAGCAGCTCCTCTCCCTCCCTCCCTGCCGGCCAGGGAGGAGGGAGGTTCCAACTGTGTTGCTTGGCTGTGCTGCTCACCCAATAAGAAGTCTAAGAATGACTGGGGGGTGGAGCTTGCATGCCTTATGTGTGGCTAGTTAATGTTAGGATATTTCCGTTCCACCTTAAGAGAGAGCAGGCTTGTGAGTCACAGAGTCTGCGTATTTCCTGTTGAGGATGTTTATGTTTGCTGTTTCCTTTCGATTTCAGTCGGTCAGAGACACTGACACAGAACGGTCATGTTTTCCCTTTGTTCTGTTCAACGCTAAATAAAGTCTGTAAATTATGCTCTCTTCTGCGGTGCAAGCTTTCTGGCTGTGGTTTCTGCTGATAAAGAACAGTGTGCACAAGCCTGGAATGTGGCAATCTATTTCTGAGGCTTTGTGTCGCTAACTGCTGGATCTGCCTGGCTACGGGAGATCGATGGACGTTCGGCAGCCGGCTTGGGGCCATGATGGACTATATCTCCCTGGCAGTTTCCCAACAACAAGGTTTCGGGCCCAGATTCACAGCACCTACAGGAGAGTAAAGCTGCAACAGACTGCGTTTGAGAGGTATGAAGTGGGAAAAGCAAAAGAAAGGGAGGCTTTTCTGTTTTACCTCGGACGGAGCCTTTGAACTCCGGCAAGGCTAAATTGGCCTGGGAGCCGAGCCAAAAGGCATCGTGATTAATGGCTGCCAAGATAAGGAGTCTCTGCAGCAGAAAAAAGACTCACGGCTAAAGCAGAAAGCTGGAAATGGAGTTTTTCCAAGCTTCTGAGGCAAATGCTGAATGCCTTAAGTTACATGGGCAGAATTATGAAACCTGGGCAAAATGGTGTGAGAGTTTGCTGCGTCAGTTTAGGGTGTGGCATACCGTGAGTGAGGCCCCCCCAGTTCCTCTGACAGAGAGATGGAAAGCCGATGATTCGAGGGCGATAGACGTAATAGTCTTATCCGTATCTCTTGAGGAAATTAAGACGCTGGCTGGCAACACCACTGCAAGTGGAATGTGGTATGCTCTGATGAAAGCTCACAAGTCAGTCGTCCCAGCCCAGAGTTTGACTGCATCGGAGGTCCTGGCTGTTTCCCAGAATGCGAGTGAATGCAGGGATGCTGAGGGCACCGGTTGCAAGCTGCAGGGGGAGCAGACTGTGATGTCATCCCAGGCAGCATTCCAGCCTCCAGGGGGAGCCAAGGAGTCGGCAGCTGAGAGCTCTGTTTCTCGTGAGAACCAAGGTCATCGCCTTTGCAGAGGCCGGAAAGGCAAAGGTAAACAGGCGTCTGCAGATGGCCAGAAGCAGAGGGAGGGTGAAGAGCCCACGCCAGTGGAAAACAAGGCTTTGTTAGCTGGCACTGCTTCACCAAAGGCTAAAGGCACGTCTGCTGACCAGAAGCAGGGGGGCAAGCTGCAAAAGCCCACGCCAGTGGAAGACAAGGCTATGTCTGCTGGCACAGCTTCACCAAAGGCTAAAGGCACGTCTGCTGGCCAGGAGCAGCAGGGGGGCAAGCTGCAAAAGCCCAAGTCAGTGGAAACCAAGGGTTTGCTTGCTGTAAAGACTGCTCCAACAGCCAAAGGCAGGTTTATTATCGATTCAGGTGCCAGCCGCCATATTTCGAAGGATCGCCACCTGTTTATCTCCTTCAAGCCTCAGGAAGGTGAGATCCACCTGGCTGATGGAAGGACGTTGCAAATTGCAGGAGAAGGGACTGTGAAACTTGCAAGTTTGCGTACAACCATCAGTAATGTTCTGTATGTTCCTGGAGCTGCAAGCAATTTGTTGAGCGTCCCGCAGCTTACTGGACGTGGTTTTCAGATTTCCTTCAAGAGGAGCGTCTGTGTCATCAGTAAAGGCAAAGAGGACTATTTGCATGCAAAGTTTATGGATGGTTTGTTCCATATAACTTATGAGGACACTGCTGTTGTATCTAATGCTGATTCTTGTTGTGTTGCACAAACTAACAAAGTTCTTCATGCAGGTTGCATTCATGAAGCGCATCGAAGGTTTGGTCACCTCTCTTGGAAGGCACTGGCCAAGATGCCAGAGGTGGTTGAGGGTTTGAACATCAAACCCTGTAAATTTCATATGAAATGTGTATCTTGTGCAGAGAACAAGGTGAAGGTTGCTCCAAAAGGCAAAGAGTCTAGCAGGCAGGCTTCCAAGCCCTACCAGCTAGTGCACGCAGACCTGGTTGGGCCACTTACGCCCTCTTTAGGAGGAGCAAGGTTCTTCATGGTTCTAATTGATTCTTTTTCTAGGTACATTCATGTGTTTTTGCTCGAACAGAAATCGCAAGCGTTTCCGAAGTTTAAGGCATTCTGTGCTTGGTTGGAGAATGCTCACGGTAAACGTATTTCCTGTCTTTTTACCGATCGGGGCGGGGAATTCACTTCTCAGCAGTTTGAAGCTTTCCTGACTGAGAAGGGAATCCAGCATGACATGTCAACCCCCAGATCGCCATGGATGAATGGGCTTGCGGAGAGAGCAAATCAAACATTGCTGCAAGGAATGAAAACCTTGTTGCATGATGCCAATCTCCCTGATAAGTTTTGGGGGGAGGCTTTGGGGAATCTGGTTTACTCCGTTAATCGTAGATTGTCATCACCCATTGGTTGTACCCCCTATGAGAAGATGTTTGGCAAGAAACCCAACACCAAACACATGAGAATTTTTGGTTCTGACATGTGGGTACGCACCCCACAAACCAACAAGCTTGGGAAGCGTGGGGCACATGGTTTGTTCATGGGGTACGAAAAAGGTGCATACAGGGTATGGATGACTAACTCTAAGTCCATTAAGTTCACAAGGAGTGTTGAGTACAATCCTAAGTGGGGGGAAAATGTGGGAATTTTCCAGAGTTACCCAGAGGAGGATGAAGGTGATGTCAAGCAAGCAGCTAAAGCTGAGGAAGCTGCTGAGGATGATGATGATGAGGATGATGATGATGATGATGATCAGAGTTCGGATTCCAGTTCAGTGGGCGGCGCTGCTGCTGATGTCAGTGAGAGTGATGACACAGCAGACTACAAGAGCGCAAAGGCCTCAGTCAGACCATCTGATGCGTCTGACAATGAACTGGAAGAACCACTGTTCACCATTGGTCATTTTTCTCCTAAGAAAGAGGAGATGAGTCCAGAAGACTTGCGTCTGGTTCGCAGGTCTGAAAGGGCGACCAAAGGCAGACCTCCTAAGAGGTATGCTGATGAGTTTGCTAAGACAGCAACTGCTGTTCTTAGTAGCTCAGAGAAGGTGTGGGAACCTTCAAGCTTCAAAGAGGTTCAGGAGTTAACCTCTAAAGATGCTGAGCCTTGGCTTAATGCCATGAAGGCTGAAGTTGATTCCTTGAACAGGAACCAAACTTGGGAGCTGGTACCGGTAGTCCCAGGTATGAGACTGGTTGGCAGCAAATGGGTCTTCAAGGCCAAGACAGACCAGAATGGCAAGGTTGTCAGACACAAAGCCAGATTGGTTGCCAGAGGTTTTTCACAGGTACCAGGACAGGATTACCACGAGACCTACTCACCCACCGTCAAATATGAGAGCATTCGGCTGATGCTCAAGATCGCTGCGGAGGAGAAACTGCATGTTTCTCATCATGACATTAATACAGCTTTTTTGTACGGGATTTTGAACGAGGAGCTGTTTATGCTTCCACCTGACGGGATGCAGATACAGAAGGGAATGGTCTGTAAACTGCGGAAATCCTTATATGGTCTCAAGCAGAGTGCTAGGTGTTGGAACACAAAACTCACTGAAACGTTGCTTTCTCTAGGTTTTCACCAGGGCAAAGCTGATCCATGTGTGTTTGTCAAGGAGGAGGGGCAAAACAAACTGTATTGTTTATGTTTTGTTGATGATCTTCTGATGTTTTGGAAGAATCAGGCTTTCTATCAAAGCACCCTAGCTCAGCTGAAGGAGCACTTTGACATGAAGGATCTTGGTGAGGTATCCAACTATCTTTCTCTGCAGGTGGAGAAGGACCAAGCAGGTAATTTTCTGGTACACCAAACACAGAAAATTGCTGATGTATTAACCAGGTTGAATTTGGTTGATGCAAACCCAGCAGACACACCGATGGTGACAGGTTACCAGGTAGACAGTACTGCTGAAGCGTTTTCTGACACAACGCTATACAGATGCATTCTAGGCAAGCTGAATTTCATTGCCAGATGTTCAAGACCTGACATAGCTGTAAGCTGTAATCTGCTTAGCAGACATGCCAACAATCCTACGGTTCAGGATTGGAAAGCTCTGAAGCGCATAGCCCGCTATTTGAAAGGGACTATGCACTACAGGCTGAGGTTCACCAGTCAGAAGACTGGAGGTCTTGAAATCTTTGCAGATGCAAGTTTTGGAAGTGACACCACGGATGGTACAAGCACTTCTGGTGTGTGCTACATGTACAACCACTGCCTGTTTGACTGGTTGTGCAAGAAGCAAACAACAGTGAGCCTAAGTTCCTGTGAAGCAGAACTCAATGCTCTGTCATTTTCACTCATGGATTGTGAATGGTTGATGCAACTGTTTAAGGACATCGGGGTTTCTGTGAAATGTCCTATACAAGTGTATCAAGACAATAGATCGTGTTTGGCTTTGCTGAACTCCGAGAGTTGCAAGCAAAGAACCAAGTACTTGCAGATTAAGCTACATCGTGCAAGAGAGTGTATTCAAAAGGGACTGATTCGGGTGTCCTACATGGCAGGAAATGAAATTCCTGCTGATCTGTTGTCTAAGGTTGTTAACAAAGAACAACTTAAGGTTTACACACAGAGGTTGCAATTGGGTGAACCACAGGTACTACAGGTTACACGGAAAGGGGGAGGATGTTAGGATATTTCCGTTCCACCTTAAGAGAGAGCAGGCTTGTGAGTCACAGAGTCTGCGTATTTCCTGTTGAGGATGTTTATGTTTGCTGTTTCCTTTCGATTTCAGTCGGTCAGAGACACTGACACAGAACGGTCATGTTTTCCCTTTGTTCTGTTCAACGCTAAATAAAGTCTGTAAATTATGCTCTCTTCTGCGGTGCAAGCTTTCTGGCTGTGGTTTCTGCTGATAAAGAACAGTGTGCACAAGCCTGGAATGTGGCAATCTATTTCTGAGGCTTTGTGTCGCTAACTGCTGGATCTGCCTGGCTACGGGAGATCGATGGACGTTCGGCAGCCGGCTTGGGGCCATGATGGACTATATCTCCCTGGCAGTTTCCCAACAGTTAATGCAAGCTGAGGTTTTTTTTTAATGCTGGACGCCATTTTGTTGCACGTGCTGCTGCAAACTTTGCAGTGCAAAGCCAGGCCGGGGAGCCATCTTAAGTTGAGACTGCATAGGCCTTGTGGTGCATGTTATTCAGATTCTATTCAGTTGAACCTCTGGTTACAAAGTTGGTTGGACAGTGTTCTCGAAGCTACCAGCATGAGTTTGACCAGACTGCAGGAGGACAGGAAGACTGGAGTGCCTGGAATAGGTGAGGCTGCAGGTCCCTTATTTCGGCTGCTGGTCCCTTATTTTCAAGGCTGCTGGTCCCTTATTTTCAAATCTGTAAATTTACAGTGTCAGGGGCTCAGGAGCAGAGGCGCAGGGGAGAGAGGAAATGGAGAGCGAAGGGGAAGAATCTGAGGGCAGCGGAGGGCAGAATGACAGTGACCCGAGAGATTCCATGAGCCTCTCCAGTGAATCAGAAGATTCCCAGAAGGGGGCGCCGATGGCCAGGGCAAGGGGGGTCCCAGGGGGGACACACCAGAAGCAGGGGGCCAGCAGAGACTCCCAAAGCAGTAGCTGGAAATCAGGGCCAGCTTCCCCACCAGAGCGTAGTGAGAGGGAAGAGCCCCATAGGTCAGAGTCAGCGTCTCCTCCGGCAAGCAGGGAGGAGGAGTCAGGCCCAGCTGGCATCCCCGAAGAGGGAAGCAGCGACAGGAGCAGTATAACGGTCAGAAGGAAGGTGGCAGGCTGGGCGCGCGCGCCAAGTTCAAATGTACAGGCGCGCGGGACAGCAGAAAGCACGGATTGGGAACCAGGTCCTAAAGCTCGCCGGAGGGAGGGGGAAGACTCAGGGGATTCAGCCTCAGAAGAGTCTAGGAAGGGCAAGACCTCGGCGGACAAGCGGACCCAGAGGAAAAGGGAGCAGAGGAAGAGGTGGAGCAAAGCCAGGGTCTTAAACTGGTGTCTGGGGGGAGGAGACTCAGACGGAGCTTCGACGGTCTAGGGTTTCAGACGTAGGGCTGCGCGCCACGGCTGTCAAACCAATAATGAACTTCAATAAAGACTTCTGTATATAAAGAGGAACTGGCGTTGGTCCTTTGTGAGCTGGGACCAGGGGCAGCTCTGACAGACAGCTATGCCTAACATTTTTCTACAGCTTGTAGTAAAATCTGAGCTACAGAATAATTCTCGGCTTACCCCTGCAGAGACTCTTCTGGGCCTTGAAGAGCTAGCTTGGGATCAAGGGGATCAAGGTGAGTTGACCCACCCCTGAATCTCTGGCTGCAGTTCAGCATGGTGAGGAGAAGGTCCTGGCGACACAAACGCTCCTTGGCTATGGAGCAGTCACCTGCAGCCAAAAAAACTGTGGCTATGTAAAAACACCCTCAGTCTCTGGTCAAATGATAACTAACTCCATAGCTGAGGACGAATCCTACCATGGGATGCTCTGCTCAGCCACAGACCACTGCCATGCCCAGCTAGGGATAATGAAGTCTTGCATACTTCTCTGATACATTCAGATTGGCTTGGAAATCCACTGATCCTGATATTATTAGAAATTCACCTCCTTACATTAATGGATAATGCCCTGCTTCCAACATCACCACCATCCTCGCTGACTCTGCCCTCTAAGCCTCCATGCATTTGGCAGAAAAAGGCACCTGTGTGTGTAGAGCCAAATACAACCAGCAATCCAGATTGTGCAGGACTCCTGGTTGTGTGAATGAGTTTTCATCCATTCCATCTGAACTGTGCAGAGGCATCCCCTTCAGATACTTCCACTGGAAAAGTGGCAAAGTCGGGAGCTGGCAAGGATTGCCATGTTATGGTTGGGGGAAACTGACGCAGACCGATTCCCTAGTCCACACATTCAGGAATGCATGGTGAGGAATATGGGAAGAGGGCTTTTGCAAAGCTACTGTCCTATTGTATGGGGAAACCCAAACGGGAAGACCAATTGTATATCGAGGAGCTAGTGATTCTAACATGGTTACCCTTCCTGCCTCTGTTCCTTCCCCCTCCCTGCTTCTTGTGTTAAGTTTTGATGGTGTAAGAACCGTGTTTTGATTGAGAGCAGGGGAAACCCCACTCACAGCTGCCTGAATCAGTCTAGGAAAACAATGCTGGGAACCTTCTTTGATGTTGGAAATTGTTATTGGAGGTTAGGGCATTGAAATGAGGTGGCTAGGTAGGCTTTTATAGGTATAAAAGGCTTTTATAGGTATAAAAGCAGATGGTTTGAGCAGAGAAATGCAGAAGCTTGTGCATAGACTGACTGGCTGCAGGGCCGTGCAATCCAAGGCTATTTGGGGGAGTCACTTCGCCACTTCTTTGAGGGCTTCCAAGTGGCAGATAGAAGTGCATGTCCTGGTATGCATGCATATTGCTTGCTATTTGGGAATAAAAACTTCTTCTCACCCACTTGTGTTTCGTATTGCTTCTGAATTCCAAACAAAAGAAGCACCTTGCATTTGGCAAGACACCTATCCATCTAGGTCAGGGGTCAGCAAACCTTTTCAGCAGGGGGCTGGTCCACTGTCCCTCAGACCTTGTAGGGGGCTGGACTATATTTTGAGGTAAGATGCAAGGTAAGATGCAAGAGCACCACAAGCCCTGGTGGCTGCTTACCTGTGTCTTGCGAGCGGCAGGGGCAGCGGTGGTGGCGGCGGGACGATGAGCGGCACATGAAAGGGCTCCGGAGAGGGGCTGCTTAAAATGGCGGCTGCTCGAGCGCTGCTGCCGCTGGCACCAACAAAGCCCAGCCCCCTTCCTCCTCTAGGCAGGGCAGGGAGAAGCCAGGAGGAGGGAGGGAGGAGGCGCCGCAACCGCCGCCATGTGAGGTAGAGGGAAAGAACGTGCGTGCTGGTGATCCATGCAGTGATTCCTGGACCGTTCATGGGCTAGATCTAGAAGGCAATTGGGCCTGGCCCCATGATCTAGGTGCTTGCTTTGTTTTTACAGGAGCTGCTGAGGGGTGGGAAAGAGAGATGGCAGTGTTTACCTGACCTCCCAGCCCTGCTGTCACTGTGGCATACAAGAAGGGAGGATGGTGCAGGGACCCTTGAACAGCCAATCCAGCACACCATGCTGAACTCCCTTGCCACCTCATCCCTCTCCCTCCTAGTAACCACAGTGATGCTGGTTTCAGGAGGTCAGGCAAGAACTGCCACCCTTTCTCACTGCCCACAACCTTTCTCATGGATCAGATTAACACCAAGTCATTGTTCTGGAATTCCCAATTCAGCCAAAGGACCCAAACAACTCTGAAAGGTGTCACATCCAACATTTTCCTAATTTCTGGAGAGCGCTGCCCCGCCCCCCCCCTGAAATTCATTTTTGATGCCATGGAAGTGAATCCGTCTCTCCACCTGATGCTGTTAAAATTCACGATACGTTGGCCAGGACTGCACTAGACAAGCGTTTTTAGGGTCTGGTGACATCCTGCGAAGAAAGGCCTTCAACAATCGGCGGCATGCAGTGATGAATGAACTCTGGATTTTATTACATTTGAAAAGTAGCAGAAAGCGGCCTAATAGATCTTCTACTCTTTAGTGAACAGGTCTCCCATTAGGTAATGGCAGCAGAAAGCATTAAAGACAATTGTATATGATGTACCGTTTGGTCAGATTCATTCAGTGTCTAGTCATTTCCAAATGGCATTCGGTGTTCTTTGTTCTGTAGCAGCATCTAATATTTCTAAACATTTTTAGGCTCTCTGACACCCTAATGGTATACAATAACAGTATGCATCCCTCTTAGAAAAATGGATACTCTCATTTTTCTAAGCATTCTGCCTTTACCTTTAACCATTTCCATTTAAATGCAAATTTCAATCATGTCCACCTCTCTGTATTCTGTCTGTGTGTACATGGGGGCAGCAGGGGGCGGGGAGAATATACCTTAAATCTTAATTTTTTCTCTCCCACAAAGGAAACCGTTTCCTTCAGGTGTGTAATGCCACATTTATCTGTACTGCATCTCATTTTACAGCCCGTCACAGCGACAAGTTGAAAGTGCTTTTTTTTTTATATTAACAAAAATCTCACCTCTTTGGGGTTTTTTTTCCTTAGGAACTGGTGCCGTTTTCATTTGATGTCGAAAAATTCACATTAGTGGATTCCATAATTTTGCAATACGTCTCCCTGACCTCACCTTCCTCGGATTGAATGAGTCGATTTTTTCAAGTCCCGGAATTATTATGAGTCCTTGCAGATGTTTATACAATTAAAAAGCGATAATTTCCTTAGGAACTGCTGATAAATTAAGTGATTTTCCCCCTCCCCTGTTAGTTGTAGGCATGGATTAATCATATAATTATAATTCCCCTTTAAAGCAAATAATTGAATTTCAGGGTTAAAGATAAAACAAAATGCAATGAAATGTATATAATGTCAGAGTCTACTGTACCAAGTGCCTGTTTTATGGTGTTTAGTTAAGCAATACTCTCTCTGCAATGTTTCCATATAGCGGTTCTTCAATGTGAAATTAGTGCGTAAAGCTGGAGTCCCCAGCGTGGTGCCCGTGGGCCCCCTAACACCCTCAGACACCCCCTCCCCTGGGTGGCCACCAAACCCCAGGTCCCTCCTGATTTTCTGATTTTTAAAAATAAGGCTAATTTGGCTTGGGGGGTGGGATTGTTTAATGAGGAGGGATTCATTTTGACCAAGGTTGTTGCCTGCTTATATAGAAGTATATGTCAGTTTGCATTTCTTAGTGCAGAAAGTATTGATCAGATGTCTTGAGATCTTTCCTATTCTAATTAATTCAAAAAGGTTCTGGAAGCTTCTCTGTGTGAAAGAAACAAGCATGATGTTTGGGTTCATGATGTTTGGGTTATTCCTTCAGAAAAGCTGAGCACAGCTGGTTTGAACTGGTTCTCTTCTCTCTTTCGGTCAAGGTCATACTGACTATAGAAGTAAGGCCAGAAAGTTCCTGGGTTTCATTTTCTCTTTCTATCTCTCTTCCTTCTGGTGCGGTGTTCTGTACATAGTATGCTTAGAGTTAAGGTTTAGACTTATTATAAGTTATTGCATGTTTAAGTTAAGTCTGCTGCAACTGGATTTCTTACGCTCAGTGCCAATCCTGAATGTACAGTGGTACCTTGGGTTACAGATGCTTCAGGTTACAGACTCCACTAACCAGAAATAGTACCTCAGGTTAAGAACTTTGCTTCAGGATGAGAACAGAAATTGTGCTCCGGCGGCAGCGGGAGGCCCCATTAGCTAAAGTGGTGCTTCAGGTTAAGAACAGTTTCTGGTTAAGAACGGACCTCCGGAACGAATTAAGTACTTAACCCGAGGTACCACTGTATTAGATTTGTGACCATTATGCTCATTTGCCTTCAGTAGCAGTAAAGCTCTGCTGGATGAAATATATGTAATTGCCTCTGGTCTATTTTGGGGGGAATCCTGCAATGTGTTTAAGTTTTTACTCTGCTAACGATACATTGGAATTTACTCTGGATCAATATTGAGTAGAATTTAAATGACAGTATATACAATCATTCATGGCATGGAGATAGTCTGCCAGCTGCTTCATGTGTGAATTGCAAGTAAGGAGAGTTCTATTGCACCCAGGTTCTCTTTGTGAACCTCCCATCTCATTGGCCACTGTCACAAGCTGGACTAGACCAGCCCTTGGCTTGATCCTTCAGGGCTCCTCTATAATCCTCTGGCCTCTAGCCTTTAACTATCTAGACCTTTTAGAAGGGGCAGGATATTTTAAAAGGATTTCTCTTTCCTCTTGGTTTTATTGTAGCTCTGGGAGGTTTATTGCCTGTTTGTTGGTTTGGTTTTAAGTTGCATGGCATTGCCCTGGGCAAGATAAAGCAACTAACAAATTCACTAAATAGTGATGATGATGGTATTCATATGTCTGTCCATACAACGTTGAATGTCACCTTTCAGCTGTTATTAATCTTCTTGAATCATAAATATACTACATACTTAAACACTTATAGGAACGAGGCACCCTGAAACACTCTCATATGTTTCACTTAAAAGTGGGAATAAAACACTTGGATGAATCACAACAGGATCAAAAACAAAAGGGGAAGTTTTAACAGAAGCTGGTAGGAGGAAATAACGGGGTGGGCTGCAATGCAAAGTCGACCATATTAATTGCTGGCTTTTATTGATCTGAATCCACTTAGTTTCAGGAAGGGAGAGAGAAAGAGGGAGTAATTTTCTTACATAACTTATCTGTAAGGTATGATCATGCATAAGCTGAAGATATTTCTCTACAAATGAAGCCAGCCTACTAGATTGTGTATTCATTTGGGAGCATATGCATAGTCCTCTAAGCTATGAAAATGTGCTCTCGCTCACCCTTTTAATTCACCCACATCAAGCAATATGGTTGGCGGGCGTTTCTATATTTTCATATGAATCAAATTCAAGAAGCACTGGCGTTCTGCCACAAATATATAGCTTGACTCCACTGAAGACAAAAGAGTACGATGAACAAAGCAGCCCCTTTGGACCCTCATCACCTCTTTTGGCAATTATTTTCAAGACCCCACATTTCAAGAGAGAAAGCGTAAAATACTTTCCCAAATATATGTCCACTTGAGATTCATGGCTGGTGGCCAGTCTACAAAATGACATGGTTTACAGTGTGGTCTGTTTCATTTAACCAAGTTATAGGACTATGGCTATGGGTCAAGTGGAACTAGGTTGGGTGCAAGAATGGTAGAGCATTGGCTTTGCATGAAGAAGTCCCCAGGTTCCAAACTTGCCAAATCCAGATAGGGTTGGGAGAGATCCCTGCATGAAACCCTGGAAATCCACAGCCAGGCAATGTAGACAAAACTGAGCTAGATGGATCAATGAGTCTGACTCTGTATAAGGCAGTTTCCAACATTTCTAATTTGAAGGCATCAATCCATGAGCATGTTGCCTAGAGGCAGTGTTTGCCCAGGAATGTGCATAGTGGTACCTTGGGTTAAGTACTTAATTCATTCCGGAGGTCCATACTTAACCTGCAACTGTTCTTAACCTGAAGCACCACTTTAGCTAATGGGGCCTCCTGCTGCCGCTGCTCTGCCACAGCACGATTTCTGTTCTCATCCTGAAGCAAAGTTCTTAACCCGAGGTACTATTTCTGGGTTAGCAGAGTCTGTAACCTAAAGCGTATGTAACCTGAAGCGTATGTAACCTGAGGTACCACTGTAATTGTACTAGTCACCCCCATCCATTGAGTCAATGGGCCACTAGTAATTTTGGATCAAGTGAAGTTCCCTAGGTATACAGCCCTCCTAGGGAGAGCTGTAGCAATATTTTTACTGGTAGGTGCTACTCAGTTGTGATAGATGAAAAGCAGGCCAGGTTTGCATAGCGCAAAAGCCACAACTTCCATCAGCCACATTGAAGATGATGGGGGATCGTTCTTCATCCCAGGAGTGGTCAAAACTACCCAACTTGAGTTTCTGTTTATCAGAAGCATCCCCCCCCCCTTTTTTTGAGAAGATGCTGGAGGGAGAAGTAGAAATGATGGATGGGTCCTAATAATATCTAATGCTATTAGCAGAATGCTCTGTCTTAAGATTGCTGGAAGAAATATCAACAACCTCAGATAAGCAGATGACACAACCTTGATGGCAGAAAGTGAGGAGGAATTAAAGAACCTTTTGATGTGGGTGAAAGAGGAGAGCACAAAATATGGTCTGAAGCTCAACATAAAAAACCCCTAAGATTATGGCCACTGGTCCCATCACCTCCTGGCAAATAGAAGGGGAAGAAATGGAGGCAGTGAGAGATTTTACTTTCTTGGGCTCCATGATCACTGCAGAGGTGACAGCAGTCACGAAATTAAAAGACGTCTGCTTCTTGGGAGAAAGGCGATGGCAAACCTAGACAGCATCTTAAAAAGCAGAGACATCACCTTGCCGACAAAAGTCTGTATAGTTAAAGCTATGGTTTTCCCAGTAGTGATGTATGGAAGTGAGAGCTGGACCATAAAGATGGCTGATTGCCGAATAATTGATGCTTTTGAATTATGGAGGAGACTCTTGAGAGTCCCATGGACTGCAAGAAGATCAAACCTATCCATTCTGAAGGAAATCAGCCCTGAGTGCTCGCTGCAAGGACAGATCCTGAAGCTGAGGCTCCAATACTTTGGCCACCTCATGAGAAGAGAAGACTCCCTGGAAAAGACCCTGATGTTGGGAAAGATTGAAGGCACAAGGAGAAGGGGACAACAGAGGACGAGATGGTTGGACAGTGTTCTCGAAGCTACGAACATGAGTTTGACCAAACTGCGGGAGGCAGTGGAAGACAGGAGTGCCTGGCATGCTCTCCTGGGGTCACGAAGAGTTGGACACAACAAAATGACTAAACAACAACTGCCTTCATAGCTGGAGTCAGTAACACTTCTGAATACCAGTAGCTAGAAAGCACAGGGTAGAGCTTGCTGGTTTCTCACTGAGGCATCTGTTTAGCCACTGTGAGAACAGGATGCTGGACTAGATGGGCCATTGGCCTGATCCAGCAGGCTTCTCTTATGTTCTTAAGAGTCTTCTGATGAGCTTCAAAGGAGCACCATAGTTCTCCAGAACCTGCACAGAAACCACTTTTCTAATTCCTCAAAAAAAGCTTGATGATAATAAGCCCTGTGTGCTGGCATCTGAGGTAATTTTCCTATGGTTCGCTTGAAAACATAAGTGCTGTGGGGCTGAGGTTTTTTGTGTGTGTATGGGGAGTGTGTGGGCATGTAATCGTTTGGATACTGCGGGGAGCAAGAGAGTACAGCCTCCTCCAGTCCTTTAACAGCAACCTTAGTCTTCACTGGCAAAGTGGAGACAGGAGAGAGTGGGCTTCACATTCCCCGTGCAACACAGCACTTGTTCTTGTCTCTTTGTGACGAGTCACCGAGTGCTGAATCGCACGATGAGAAGGCCTATGGTGCATTATATCTGAAATGCAAAGACAGACCATTTTCTTCCTCCAAAAGGTTGGTAATTATTACCTCATAAAAAAAAAGCAGGGATTTTTTACCATCTCACCTATGGGTAGGAGCGGAGCTGGAGATAATCCACTGTCAGGGCATTTCTAATTTTAACTAGTGAGAGCTTTTCTCAGATAAGTGAAGAAAGGTAGTCTAACTGTGCATTGATACAACCCAGACAATGAGCCTCTGGACCTACTGTAAGTGCTGATAATACAGACCCAATGCCATTCAATGTCTAAGTCATTTCAAACAGCCATATTTAATGAGATTTGAGTCTATAGCGCCCTGAGCAGAACACTAATACAGCATGAGGCACTGAACTCCTTACTTGTGCATCCCATTCACATTATGCAAAATGAATTTGAGCATAGCTCCAGATGACAAGTTGGCACTTCTGTGATGGTTTTTCCACATCCAGGAAAAAAAAACCCCCACCAAAATACAGTGCTGAGACACAGCCAGCTTTTACTTCCTGTAGAAAGATAGGGGTGTGTGTGTGTGTGTGTGTGTGTGTGTGTGTGTGTCTGTGTGTGTGTGTGTGTTGGGGGTTGATTTCTGATTGGCCCCTCAGTATCCTCCAGAGATACAGCTATTCACAGATGTGGCTCAGGGTTGAAAAGCATGTGTGTGCAAAAAAACTGGGAAAGGGAAACATCTGATGTTGGGGTCCAAATAAAGTACCGTAGTTAGTGTTGCCGGAGTCCATTGAGACTGGTAGGGCAGAAGGCAGGGAGGCTAAGCAGCAGGTTGTGCTAGAGCCAGTGAGCGGCAGTGCCAACTGATTCTGGGTATGCCACCATCCTCCTCTCTACTGAGTTCCACAAGGGCAACAGTGAAACTCAGGAGGATGAAGCTGACAGGCAGTACCTCAAACCTGGTTGCAAGAAGGCAGGCAGGCGAGGTGGAGACTGGCTAATTTCCATTAAACTCTCCTTATATCCACAGGGATTTCATCCCAGAAATTGGCCATCACAACAGAAAAGGCCAAACCAAACTTCAGTAAGGACTCAGCTAGACAGCTGCAAATCAATCAATCAATCAATCAATCCCCGCCCATCTGGCTGGCTTTCCCCAGCCATTCTGGGTGGCTTCCAACAAAATATTTAAAATACAATAAAACCTCAGACATTAAAAACTTCCCTAAACAGGGCTGCCTTCAGATGTCTTCTAAAAGTCAGATAGTTCTTTATTTCCTTGACATCTGATGGGAGGGTATTCCACAGGGTGCCACTATCGAGAAGGCTCTCTGTCTCGTTCCCTGTAACTTCACTTTTTGCATTTAGGGAACCGCTAGAAGGCCCTCGGAGCTGGACCTCATTGTTTTAAGTGTGTTTTTAATACAATATACAATGTGACACTAGATGGCGAAGGCAAGCCTTATGGAAAATTCAATGCATTTTTAAAAACTATTTTTATATGTGTGTAGATTCCACCTAAGTCATGGTGCAGTCAGAAGAGCCTATCCATTACAGACAGCACAGTGGGGCTGTACCACTCACCTGACCTCTCTCTGGCTGCGTCACTGCTGCAGACCTGGTTGGGGAAGAACGAAGCAGCAATGAGGTTGGTGCAGTGCAAATGTGGTAGCAGGAACATGACTTTGGCTTCACTGGTAGGTTTGCACTGCACTGACTTCACCACCATCTAACCCTTTTTCTCCCCCACAGCACCAATTTAAGCCAGACTTCGGGAAGGAGGCAGGAGGCTCTGGCAGGGTCCTAAAGCCCTCAAACCTACTCCCCCAGCCTGGTAGGACCCTGCCAGAGCCTCACGCCTCCTTCCCAAAGCCGGACAAGCGCTTACTGGGCTTTGAGAAGGCACCCTCCTTGGCTATGCACCCGGTGTGACCGCAGCACTCTCACTGCCCTAAATCCGCCTCTGAGTACTGTCTGAAGATTGCAGTGACCTGAGTATACTACAGTCGTACCTTGGCTTTTGAACAGAATGCGTTCTGGAAGTCTGTTCAGAAAGCAAGGCGTGGCTTCTGATTGGTTGCAGGAATGTCCTGCAGCCAATTGGAAACCACAGAAGCTGCGTCAGATGTTCAGCTTCCAAGGCAAAATTCGCAAAGTGGAACACCTACTTTGTGACGTTCGAGTTCCAAGTTGTTCATGAACTAAGCTGTTTGAAAACCAAGGTATGACTGTATACGGGGAAAGGCAGCATTAGAGATAACCCTACCCTCCCCCCATTTACCCAACCCAACTGCAAACTATAAGTTGGAGACAATGACAGAGATTTGAGGAGACACATCAAACAGGATGAAGCTGTGCTTTGCCTCAACAGTTGAAAGCATTACTGTCTCTGAATATCCTGCTTGTGGATTTCCCACTGATTGGCCGCTATGAGAACAGGTTGCTGGACTAGATGAGCTATTGATCTGATTCAATAGGCTCTTCAAATGTTGTTATGAAGCCAGCGATAAACCTGTTGTCTCCTGGTCTCCTGACAGATCATAGCCACGTTTTGGGGACCGGGGCATGATTCTCAGTAGACAGCAGGAAGCATTGTTTGATCACCATATGCAGAAGTGCGTCTTGTGACAACATTGTATGAAATATACTTACCGTATTTTTTGCACCATAACACTCACTTTTTTCCTCCTAGAAAGTAAGGGGTAATGTCTGTGCGTGTTATGGAGGGAATGCCTACGGGTGGCATGCCTACAGATTTTCCTCCTCTAAAAACTACGTGGTAAGTTTCCAGGCAACTCTTAGAGGTATCAGAATTGTCATAGGCTGGAAAGAGATGTGGGAGGTGATCATCCTGAGTTTCCCCACTTCTGCAAGTGACAGCCAGTGGTGTGGAATGATGGGCAACATAGTGATGTTATGTCATGCATTCCATTTTGTTAGATCCTACCAGGGTTAGGGAGTGAGGGGAGCAGAGTGTTAAAAACATGGGATTTGTGCTTCCTCTGTAAGTGCTACATCCTTGGTAACATTTACCTCTGACCTCAGGCTCTGAACACCCCAGGTGCCAACTGTTCTTTTCATTTGTTAAACTGTGTTTTGGACTGTCCTGGCAAGATAAGTGCATTTTTTACAAAACTCTCTCACACACAAGGGATTGCAAGTATATTTCAGCTGAAGACCTTTAGCGGACTGACGGAAGACAAAATGCATTACCGCAGATATTTTGCTACTCCTTTTGGTGCAGAAGGAACACCCTGAGAGCTAGAAATTGCCATTAACTGGTTTCAGATGTGGGAGCCGCAGCATATGAGACATTGAACACTTGGGAAAGCTTAAAGGCCTTTTGGAGAAAGTCTATAAATCCCAAAGCTACTGCCTTTTATCAGCTTTTGAATTTGCCATGGTGTATATATGTGTGTGTGTGTGTGTGTGTGTGTGTGATATCATTTATTTATTCATGGCAATTAATTAAGGCAAAGATAGTTATTTGTTATTGCAATCTATTTCTTATTTTTCTTAGAGAGCTATGCTGTTAATTCATTCTAAGAGGAGATGATCAAGTTCTGTAAAGCCCTCCTTGCATTAATGCAGAAATAAAAGGTTTAAAGCAAGCATAGGTAACTGAATATATGTCTGGGTAGGTTTGCCAAAAGGAGAATAAAAAAAAAGTAGCAGGCATCTGAAACAGTTAAGGCTTCTGACCAAATTTCAATTGGCAGGGAGTTCCAAAGTACTCGCCAACCTCCCACCAAGCCTTCTCTGCAGAGCCCTGAACATTCACTTCCCCTTCTCTGCAGTTACGGTACTCTTTGCGAATGGTGGCTGGAGCAGAAGGGGGGGGGGGGAGGGGGGATTGATGGAAAGAAAAGAGGAGGGCAACTTGTGTCTTCCTTTCCTCCTTCCTTCTCAGTCACCCTGACGTGTCAGGGCTCATGGTATCATGGGAGATGTAGTTCACTCACAATGTCGCAGTTCTCTTGCAATCCATCTTATTTTCCAGGCTGAAGAATGCGAATTTCGGCGGCACACAGAATACGATCATGTTTGCACATGAAAAAGCTGAGGAGGTGGCAGCGTGTTTTCCCCGATGCCTGGATGCAGTGAAATAATTTTGAAATCAATAACGCTCACACAATTCAGAGTGCCACTTGATTTGGATGTAAAGATGTAGACACTCTCGTAACTGAGCTTCCATCCCACTGCGCTTGCAACCTTATATAATCTCCCTTTCCCTTTCAATATTTCACATATGTCCCTCCGTTTCCATTTATGCATATGGAAGTGTAATTGAGACGGCATGGAAACTTGCCTTGACTTACCTGATTATTATTATTTATTCGGAAGGAAAACCTGCTGAAGCAGAGAGGGCTCTTCTTCTAAAATAGGCATGGCCAAACTTAGCCCTCCAGCCATTTTGGGACTACAACTCCCATCATCCCTAGCTAACAGGACCAGTGCTCAGGGATGATGGGAATTGTAGTCCCAAAACAGCTGGAGGGCCAAGTTTGGCCATACCTGTTAAGGTAATGTTGGCTGGCGACAGACATGGGGAACCTCTGACTCTCTGCATGTTCTTGGGGTGCAACTTGCATTCAGCCCCTGCCATCGGGCCATGGTCAGAGAAGATGAGCCCACCAACTTCTGCAATGAAAAGTATGTTTAATTGCGAGGATTTACACTGAGGTGTTGTAATGGGGATTTTAATGTGCAAGTTGCTCCACAGAAATGTGGAGAGCAGAATTTTAGATAGGGGGGAAACAAGAAACTGGGACAACTGAAACCGACAGCTCCTTCAGTCCCACAGAAGTTTCTTTTAAAATGGCTGCAGCTGCCTTATCTTACACACACACACACACACACACACAGAGAGAGAGAGAGAGAGAGAGAGAGAGAGAGAGAGAGAGAAACAGTGCCTTGAATTAAAGGGAATTTCTTGCCCAAATCCTTCTCAAGAGGCGATTAAGTTAGGGGCCTTTATTTATTTATTTCCTTATTCCTGGAGATCATCCACACTGCAGTGCTTTAAGACTTCTGCTGCCCGCAGATTTATTTTTCTCAAAAAGAAAGAAAGAAATATGTATATATCTGCAGCATATAATAGATGCGTGTATGTCTGTATAAATGACTACAATGAGCCGATTTACTTGACTTTATGAACCAGATGCCAGACCACATCTGAAGAACTGCTGAGCTAGCAATGTGTCACAGACCCCCTCCCCTTCAGTCCCTCTTCCTTGCCCGCTTGTGTGTGTGTGTGTGCGCACACACATACACACACCAGCCCACCCCATTCGTTCTGCTTTGCTTCTAATTCTGATTCCTCTGGCCTTTGTGAAATCTTTGTTGAAGGGCAAGACAGACGCACGTTCACAGCAATTTGAGATTGCTAAGGTATGTTGGTACAATGCTCATTCCATCCTGTTTGAGGGAGTGCTGCACCCAGACTCTGGATCTCAGTAATATATCTAACTTTCACCATTCTCCATAAGGCACCTTGAAATATCTCTCCCATCTGCACAACAAGCCTGTGGAGCAGCAAACTGTTAAGTTTTGTTTTGTTTTGTTTTGTTTTGTTTTGTTTTGTTTTGTTTTGTTTTGTTTTGTTTTGTTTTGTTTTGTTTGCGAATGGGAAGGCCGAGGTTACCCAATACTGATGATTGCCCAAGACTATGCAAACAGATCAGCAAGGCTGTGAACTCAGGATTAATTTAATCATGTCCTAGACAGCATTAGTGTCCATGCCAAGGTATCTCTTAAGTGGGTGGCTGTTGCTTTGGTGATATAGTGGTTGGAGGGGTTGATGCTATTTTGGCTGTAGGGGTGTGGTCAGTAGGGCTGGGCAAGGCAGTGGTGCTTGCCTGACCTCCCACCACCAGCTTCACTGAGACTTACTAAGGAGAGGGGCAAGGCAAGAGCAAGTTCATGGTGCAAACACTCCAGCAGGAAAACACTATTAGCTCCGCT